>NW_010516745.1:0-71361 GCF_000687285.1 Phaethon lepturus
AGGATGTAATTTTTGCCGTCGGGCTTAAGTTGAATGCTTTCCCAGCGTAACTTACTACAGTAGCTTGAGTTGTACGGTGTAATGGCAAGTGAATTCTACAGCTTGATTTGGAAAAATTAACATTTGGTAAATTCTAATTCGAAGAAAGAATGCGGAAGCCCCTTTTTTTCCCTTGTCTCTAAACAGATTTGTTGACAACAACTGTATTTTTTTTAAATTACAGGCAGGGCTTTTTTTTTCCCTTGATAAAACTTCATGTGTTGCTTTGAAGATTTAAACTACTGTTTAAAGCTGCCTGATCTGCATACATATTTTAAAAGCAATGTAAATATGGAAGTGAAAATTGAGGGTCGAAGTGTTTGACAGTCATGCACCAACTGACCATGTCCCAGCCTCTGCTAAGGAGCAAGTTAATCCGACAAGTAGAAAAACAGCAATAGCAGCCAGAGGCAAATCAGAAGGTTGACACCTCGAATTGTCAGAAAACCTTTTGCCACATCATTTTAGTTTTAAAATACCAAAAAAAAAAAAAAAACGACTGACTGGATAGTCTATACCTTCTGTGCTTCTCTTTCAGTTCTTCCCTTCCCCCAGTTTTACTTTTCCTTGTTGTCCCCTATTTCTTCCTTGTATAATTTTATTAGACTCGTGGGGATGCAGCACCATAGCTGTAAAAAGCTGTTCTGCTTGTTCTAGTATGCAGTTTCTGTTTATTCATATAGTGGGTCTTGTGGTTTGTGAGGCAAAGTTTGGTGTAACCCTTACTGGCTTACTTTGCAGGGAATTTACTGCTGCTAAAAGAAAGAATAGGTTGTGCTTCTTTCCAAATATTTTTCATCCATGGGTAGTATTTTTATACTGCAAATCATTAAAATGTTTAAATTATGTTATTGTCATGGTGTAAGGAAAGGAGGTTGTGCAAAATACTGTCATAAAATCTGTAAATACATCCCAGGCTGTTACCAACACTTCTAAATTAGCATTTCTTCTAATGTTAAGTGTATATTTTTGTGTATGGGAATGGAGTCGTTTCACTTCACAACAAATCTCATGTATTTTAGGTAGATCTTTTTTTTTTTTTTAAGATTTGATTGCTGAAGATGAGTAGAAGTTAGCCAGGAAGGGTTTTTTATTGGTTGTGTTTTTTTTCTTTTCTTTCCCCCAGTGAATTTTGTAATATATGTATCCCACTGTATTTTAAAGTTGTCTTTGCACAACTGTTCTTACTCTTCATATGTAAGTATTTGTCAGTGATACAGCATCTTTCTGATCTGCTGAATCTTCTTGAAGTAGTGCCAGAGGAGGATTTCAGTGATTAGAACATAAATAAGTGTAGCAGTAGGAAGACAAAGCCTTTGCTTTTGGAAGCGAGTGTCGGGAGACAGATAGTGAGGCTGTGTTTTGTGCAGAAAGTGTACTGGGATCATTTTCATGCAGTTGCATGTATTTTTTTCAAAGTTGACTGGAACAGTGTGTCCTTTTGAAATCTTTTGTGTGTCATGTCGGGAAACCAGCCTTACTACCAGCAGTTATTCGGGTTAATGGGCAGCTAGAGTTTGGAGCTCTGGCAGAGGTGGTACGCTTCTTATGTGCACTGTGTGACTTAATTTTCTTCCACGGAGTTTCTGACTTGGACTCCCAGAGAAATGCTCTTTGGTGGCAATGGTTGTAATTACCTTTCAGAACATATCTTAAATGATCAACTGTTTGTTCCTTATTAGCAATAAAAACTGAATTAGAAATCTAATGGCATCCTGTAAGATGCTGATTAGACCAAATGAGTGGTTAGGAGTCGCCTTCCACCTCTTTTAGATCTATTTCCTTTTTCCTCCTTCCCCTTTTTTCCTCTTGGCTTTTTCTGGTGTACATAGGGGTTTTTTTTTCTTTTGCATACATTTACAAAGATGGGCTTGAATACCTCCTCTCTTAAGAACTTGAGTTAAGTTTCTAGTCTTTTGAAACAATATTATGTTGAGTTACATATTAATAGTGTCCTTTTTTGTTTGATCTGAATCTGGAAGTAACACGCATTCTGTGGAAGTGGGCTGTAATAGCCTAATGCCTTTATCCTATTCTCTGTATTCCCTCTGTAGTACTTGCTCATCTTAGAGAAAGCAATGACGTCAGTCTTTGAAAAGTAAACTGTTTTGAATTATTGACTGGCGCCCACGCATTCAGTGATTGAGATGTATACGTGTGCATCCACTGACCAGAAGCTGGATTAAAATAAACAAAATCCCTCACTAAATGGATCAAGGAGCCAAGAAGTTTATTCTCTGAAATGATGTTATACATAGCAGAGTGCCTAGAGAGGGTATGGAGAGGAGAAATGGGCCAATGTTTTCTTCCTGTTTCCAGCATTGATTTTTACACTATTTAGTAGAAACTGAAGCTATCCTTGCATAAATTTATATTATGTCTTTGTATAAATTACATGTATTTTTTTCTTTCTAGTATTAAAACTTGATGGCTTTATACTAAAGCATTCTGAGAAGAAAAGTGCATCAAAGCCTTCCAAAATTTTCAGAAACAGAGAATTGTGGCACAAGGCTTACAAATCCAGTGGACTTCATTCATACCATGAAAGAACTGAGGATACTGTGACCATAACTGGTTAAATTTGTGCTCCAGATTTACTAATGTCTGATGTTTTCAGATGTTGAGTTGTGATAGTTGGTAACACTTATTTGGCAATTGAAGTAATTTTTCTCAGTCATCTCAAAACACAGATCAGAAATGTTGATCATGAAAACTAATGCATTTATTGTGAAATAAGCACTCTAAATCATGCCAGCGTATTAGTTAGACATTTTAGAAATGTATACAAGATTAGCATAATTTAATTAGCCAAGAAAGCATTAGCAGTACCTTAAGAGCTACTTGAGGGCACCGTGATAATTGTAACACGCGATTCTAACTAAAAGTAGTACTGCCAACATCATTCAACTTGGTGGCAACCTAGAGCTCTCCATTGTACTTAATTGCGAATAGGAGCAAACACAGACTTGAGGATTGACATTGAGTGCGGCAGTGTGGGAAGGTATAAAGCTAAGCTGCATTTTTGTGCTCTGTAATACCAAGTAAGTGTCTCTAACTTCTCAGTCTGTAACAATATTTTTTCTGTTTTCTGAGTGATAATGCAGCTTTTGTAGTATAAGCTCATTGCTACGTTTTACTCCTTAAAGGTCTTTAATGATCAGTTATTGAAAACATAGAAAATGAACTTTGAAAAAAAAATTATTAGTTCTCTTAAAATACTAGCTTTAAACACACCCCTTAGAGCTTTCTGAAAATTAGATTTTCCTTTACGAAAGACCCTGATTTATAATAGCATATTTTCTTTGTCGTCTTTGAGAGTGTCTTACAGTGTTCTGGATGTTCTGCAGTTTAGAATAAAGCTATAGAAGAGGTTAGAGTTTCCTCCTTAATGCTGGAAAAATTACACTTGCTGACCACCCACGTGTAAAGCTCTTCAGGGAGTAAAAGCTCCTCTCAAATATCTGTGTTTTTTAAAGAACTGCATTGTCTTACTGTTCAAGTTTACAGTAACATCAGTAAAGGTGCTGAGGCTAACGCTTTTACAGTTCTTTGAAATGCATGCTGAAATACAGAGCCTTGTGAAGTTATTCCAAACAATTTCATTTAAAGGAAGATTCCCAAGAAAACTCATCTTTTTAGTGTGTAATAAAACGTTGGGTTCTCTCTGGTTTAGTGGTCTGTTGTTCTTTTGGGACTTAGCAGGAGAAAAATCAGTGATATAAAATGAATCGTGCAGTCTGTTCTTTGGTAGCATGGTATTAATACATCTGTGAACAGTGGGAAATTGAGCAATTGTTGTAAACAATCTATGTCCAAGTTTCTGTAAAAATACCATACAGTTAGCATTTGTAATCCTTCCGTGTTTCCAAAGGGGTGCCCTGGGCTTGAATTCTTCCTATGTATCTTGCCAAATCAGTCTGGGCCACTATCAGGAGTCAGGACACCTCCGAAGCGTACGCAGTTTGTTTTGGGAGGCAGTTGCGCATCCTGTTCGAAGCTGGCTGCCTTGGCTATCACACTGTTACAGGGCCTTAAAAGGAAGCAATCTAAGGACTAATCCAGTGAGTGAATAAGACCTCCAAAGAATACTCAGGAAATGGTGTTGATGTTTGGTGTGCTGCATTGCTTCCTCTGAATATCGGGCTTGTCCCAAAGTAATATTAATAAAAGCTGCTTCTCCAACTACCGTCTCTCAGTTTAAACTTAAAGCAGAAGGCTTAACCCATTGCAGTGAGAGATCCCATGACAGTTTTGCAAGAGTGGCAATACGGCTTGGGGTTATGCAAGATAATTAGCTCAGGTAATTACATTCTGATCACCTCCATCCCCCTGCAGTTTCAGTTGGATGTGGTATAGTTTTGCATACCCTGCCCTAAATTGTGGAGTATTTGCTATACTGTGGAAAAGTTTTCATTCCAAAATGATGATGCTTTAAACAATTTCTGCATAAAGCTTTATAAAACACTTCTCAAACCAAAGCATGCAGCAAGTAGGCATCAGTGAGCTGAAGTTTTCACTGCTCTTATTTTGTGGCTGTGACGGTTTTAAAGGTTGCTGATTGCTTATTAGATATTTTAGCTCTAATGTACCATTTTGTGTGTGGGCAATATCACTCATGAACCCACTCATTGCAAAAGGAGTTGACTATTTTTTCAGCCTTTTTTATCCTATCTTTTTTTTACTCTTTATTTTTTCTGCTTTTTCTAAACAGTTTTTCTGTCTCTGAGTTTACTTTTGAAATACTTTGTTACCTTTGATGGGATTTTCATGGTTTATTTTGACCATTAATTTTGCTTTAAATTGTTCAAGTGTTGTTTTGCATTTATACTTGCTTGGACTCTTTTCCAGAATAAATTTAATTTCTTCTTGCTTGGTAGCTATTAAAACAGGCCACTTTTCAACTAGTTGTAAGATTAATGTGTCATCTTCTGTAAGCTTTTTCATTCTGCACTGCTTAGTATGTGGATGCTATAATAGCTTCAACTCCAATTTAACTAGGTATAAAGCAGGTAGCTTTAGTACTCCTACCAGAAATACAGAATTTATGAGCTTTTCCAAGTTCCGTAATTTTTGTAGTCTGTTCTGAATTTTGTGGTTTTATCTTTGCACTTCTAGTAGTGTATATTAATGACCTAACTACTGTAAAGCTTTGGAAAGTTTGTGTAGAGTTGCACTCGGATCAGATGCTTCAGTTTGGGCATTTTCGTAATTTGGCAAATGGGCTTTTTGCTTTTCTCCAACCTCCAGTCAATTGCTTCATTTTAAATGGATAAGTAGTTGAGCTGAGCTACTTAAATAACATGAAATGAAGAAGCTATTCTTTCTGTACACGTGAAAGAGATTACTTGCATTGAAATTTGTTGCCATGCTTCAGCAATCCCTCATTCCAAATACTTAATAACTACCTTCTATTATTTCTCTGGTATATCTTTCAGACCTTTAATGTTGTTTTTATTATGATTTAAATTTCAGTACATTAATCTTAAAATTTTGTATTACAATTTGATGCAATTTTGGTTTTTTTTTTTTTTTGAAGTACTGTTTTCAAGTGCATTGTAGCTAGAGATACGGAAGTGTTTTTAATCCCATGGTTTTTTTTCCACACAGAAGGCCACTTTCCTGTAGCTTCACTTGGTACAGACACTTCCACGCTTAGTTTACCGAGTCAAGTGCCTGGTCATGCCCAAACCTTGGGGAACTGTCTGGTCCAAGGGTTCTCTCTGTTCTACTTGATATCCTCATTCAGATCATTCTGCATCTTTGTTTAGGTTTATAATAGTACTAAAAGGAGGCCATGTCCTCCAGATTTTGTTTGGGATGAGGTTGTTCAGCAGAAAGAGGATGGATTTTTGAGGACTAAGGGTAGGAAAAAAAGTTGTTGTTTGAATGTTTTCATTCTTTCCACTTCTGAATTGTAATAACTCCTGAATATTTACATAAATACAATTTTTGCTTTGAAAGTCCTCGTTAACAGAAACTCATGGAAATGGTTAATAACGGTTCTGACCAAAAATGTCTTGCTTTTAATCTTCCTTCAGTGTTAAATTAGGAGCATCAGTGGTTTGAAAAACTTCCAATATGTACATCTTCCAGAAAAATTTCTGAGGTGTGGATCCCTCTACAGCAAATAGATCTCTTCTCAGTAGACTTGTTCTCCTGAAGGTGTGCGATTTCACATGTGCTGCAAGCTGTTCACTCTGCAGTTGTGAAAACGAATAGACTTGCCAATATTAATGCTTGCCTGGCCATTTGATCAGCTGGATCAGGTTACTGGTCCAGCTGAAACTAACCCTCTTTCCACATCCTCCTGCTTCCCCATGCCTCCCCTTCATCCCTCTGATTTGATTAACAGCTGAAAATTCACAATGCCACCCTATTGTTAGTGAAGGCACAAAGGAGAGGAGAGGAACACTCATGGTGGAAACGCTTGGAGTGGGGCAATGATGATGGGTGGAGGACAAACTTCAGCTCGCTATTTATGGGCTCTGTCATAGTTTGGCAGAGGCTGCTCTGTAGCTTACTCTCCCTTTCTTTCATGAACCTACAATTAGCCTGTAGATTGCAAGAGTTTTTTGCATGTTGGATGAAAAGCTGTTGAAAGGTGCTTAACCTGGGTACAAACAGGTGTCTCTTTCTATTACAGACAGGGCAATGGTTCTAAGTGTGAAAATACACAATAAACAGTGTTGCAGGTAACAGTTTCTATTTTTAACGTGTAAACTTTTAACTTTTCTCAAAAGCTTTCCAATTTATTAAATAACCTGAATTCTAGAATTGAAGAGTTCTGGGAAATAAAATGGGAAAATATTGAAAAAATGAAGCAGATCTTCTCATGCAAAAAATACGTTGTTTTTTTTTTGTTGTTTTTAACCTGAATGAGTTGGGAAGAACTTATTCTCCTGAAAAAGTCTAGATGGTGGTATTCTTTATATTCTTGATGGCTATTATTGACGTAAGCATTGTTCACTGAAAAAAACCAAACTCAGAAGCTGGCTGTTAAAGTAATTTAGATCATCCTGCAGTTGAGGCATTCTTTACTATCATTATCACCAATGAAATACAGCATTAATAGTTGTTTATTCCAAGATCATCAGGCACTTAAGCATGAATCTTGCTGTTTTTCCTTAACACCTGTGGAGAGCCAATGTCTGATAAATGACTGTGTGCAAACAAAGCGGAAATAAGAGAACTGCAGCCTGAAGATGGGTTCTTTTAAGGCACTGTTGTCTCTTTTCAAGCTATCAGTAAGGTTAACACACAAGGTCCTTAATGAAACTTGAAGTTCGTAGTAAGACAGTTAATGTGCTTTAATCCAGATACATTTTTTCCCAGCTTCTTGTCATTTGAAGGCACAGGCAGTACACTTAGACTGGATTTTTAGGACGCAAAGGTAGATGTTTAGCATGCAGCAGAACATAGGGTACTGACGTGAATACCGTCTGCTGTATTATGCTGTGACCTGGAGTTGAGTCATACTACCCTCTTCCCCCAGACAAGTGTATCAGGTCTTCCCTCTTCCCACCAAGCAGCTAGTCAGTCCTCCCATAGAAGAGGGGCTATGGGCATTTGCCAGGAAAATGTGGGTTGGGGTGGGGAGAGGAGCTTCTGGGGATGTGTTGGTGCTGGAGAGAGTGGGTAGTGCAGTGTGTCATCCTGAAATTAGGACACAGTGCAGATGCGTAAGGCAAGGTGTGGTCCCAAGTTCTGCAAATTTGCTGTGAGTATAACGACAGCTTTAGTCCTCCTTATTTTGGGGTGAAGATGCTGTAAAGCAAAGTGGTGAACTTAAAAAAAATTTAAATAGGATTTCAAGGGATATACTAGATTCTGGTTAGATGACTGTTACAGTCATGGTAGAAAATTTATATGATCTAGTTAATAGAACTTGGAACCAAATAAGAGCAAAACTAAAAATATCTCAAAGAGATTGTGAAGTCTTTTTATTTTTTTTTTTAATTGCTTAGTATGCCTAGACCCAAAATGCATTAGGAAGGACGCCTAGCTCTTAACCTAACTTTCATCAATAGATCTTAAAGTAAATCTTTAATGCAATAAATTTGTAGAAGTTAATGTTTTAATTCATATTTTTTACCTTTGCAGAAACTGATACACAAGGGAGCAAGTGGCTTATCCAGAATCACTGGACAGACAGATAGAGAGTGTTTTTGGTGTATTTTATTGGTATGTTTGAAATGACGTTATAGTTTAAATGCAGAAAAAGCAAGTTATTTGTTAATTGGAAAGTTATCTGGGAGCAAAGATGAGTGGTTAGCTTAAATAATTGGTACACTGGGGACACAAACATTTTTTTGTGAATACAAGTTTTATTTTGGAAAGACAACTTTTATCTTTTTATACCAGTGGGATGAAAATGTTTATTAAATGCATTAAATATCCCTGAGTATGTATTTTATTTCTTTTAATGGACAGCCCATTTCTGTAAGAACCTTGCATGAACTAGTAGGGGAAAAGTAGGTGAGATTTTTTTCACACGTACTTTAAAAATATTAATCCAGATGATTAGTATTCTGGGACATCTGAGAAGATGTGTTGTTATTCACAGGTTACATTTTAAATTACATTAGAAGTAACTGGAGGACCTGCATTCAGTTTCTCCAAAGTCAGTAAAAATATAAGATTGAGAGATGTCTGAAGTCATTGTTGTCTTTTCAGAATGAAAAGGAGAGGAAAAAGTTACTTTTAAATATCAGAAGCTAAGAATTAAATAAAGTTAGAAGTGGAGGTTTTTGAAAACATAGAGCTGAAACATTTCTTGAAAATGTTTATTTCATTATTATTAAGACAAAAGTAAATTTCGGGGTGCTTTGTGCTTGTTCAGTGGGTAACAAAGAAAAACTAATTAAAATGGTTTGTTCTTTTAACAAAATGCGGAAGAACAGGATTGATCAGTTGAAGACTGAATGTTAGTGTGTCTTAATTTCATGTCCTAGACATGGGAAGAGGTCACAGAAAAGAGAAAAACATAGCTGCTGAAAGGTTTAAAACACTAGGTTGAAAACTCTCATGTCTGATTTGTGAAGTTGTGTGAGCAATCATGCTACCTTTCTGGGCGTTGTAGAGAGTTAGTCAGAAGAAGGGTGTGACCCACAAAATGTATGGCAGAGAGAGCAAGTTTGACCATGGTGGAAAAATCAAAATACTCATGTCTGCATACCTGTGTTTTAATACAGCTGAACCTGTGGCAAACCAGATGGAGTCTTTTTCAGAAATGGCAAGGTGTGGTTGTGGTTGGGTGTTACGTCATCCCTTGCTCAAAAACTCGATGAACTTGCGTTTGTGTACTTGGACATGACAGTGATACAGATGGTTCGTACTTATCCTGTATTACCAAGACTGCTGGATTGTGGTTGTCTTGGAATGTTCAGACCAACAGTGTAGTGAGAAGTTCTTCAGACATTCTCTTGGCCATGAGATTCAACGTGCAATGGAAGAAACAAAAAGCCCCTACCACCTCCCTGTCAGTATACAAGAAGTAGTCTTTGTATTTTAATTTGAAAAGTAATCAGCTACCATGCTTTAGCTAGCTGGTCCCTGTGATATACCTGAAGGCAAGCCCTTGTCAGTGAGGACTTCCTTGGTATGTGGGTCCTTCAGTCATGCTGAAAGACTGTATCAGTGTAGTCACCTCTTTTTGAAGAGGATAGACTGAAAAGGAAGAAGTCAATTTTCATTGATTTCTAGTTTGTGTTCTTTCAAAACTTAGGACTTGTCTCTAAATGTTATAAATAAAGCTCTGTTAGTCTCAAATTATTATTTTGAAATTGGGGGGTGGATATGGAAGAGACTACAGGTAATATTCTATATCAGTGTTTTTGTAACTTGTTTGTGAATGTATTATAAGAAACTTTTTTTTCTGTCTTTCTCCTTTTCATACAAAGTAGAGAAAACAGAGAGATAAGTAAGCATTGTGTTGATTTTATTGCTTTATTTACTTATTCATTTTTAGATTTGGTTTCTAGATTTATCACTACCATCATTCAACTGCTTTCAGTGAATGTTACCAGAGTTTGCACCACTACCTCTGCAAGACTCTTGCTGTTGAATCTTAACTCGACAGCTAATTTGCGGTATTCATTCGGCTGTCACATTCCATTTTACTCTTGAATCCAAAGATAATGAAGACTGTATTTTGCCAATCTAGACCAGGGATGATATCTTGTTAACTCCATTTATTTCCTTACTCATTATTAGTGAGAGTGCTTTCCATAAGAAGCTGTGCTGGATTCTGCTTGTTCTGAATCACAGCTGCAGTTTGGTGGGTCTCTCATTTCTGTTAGGTCAGTACAGTTGCACTAAATTTTGTTTACTTCTTCGTACTTCCTGACATTATGTAAACTCATTTTTTGATTCTTCTGTGCTTGCTTTTTCTTTGTGGCTTTGGTGTGCTTTCAGGCAACTTCTGACATGATTAAGATTTTATTAATTTGTATTCTCTGCATTCTCGCAGCATGTGAGTGCATTTGCTTCAGTGCCAGTGTTTCATTAGGAGCTTTGAGTTGAGTGCATTGGTTCCTACTTCTGCAACTGCATTATTAATTTCTTAATTTTTAAGTTTGCTTGTATCATACATTTCTCTTTCTAGTCCCAGAACATTTTCATGATGTGTACTGTTAGGTAATAAGTTTCTGGGTTGAAACTGAAGTACTGTTTTTAATCATTGAAGGTATAAATGATTTGAGACCCAGTTACTTGAGGGAGCAAGTTGAGTGCAGTGGAATCGTTAGACCTCTTTTGCTATAAATTGGAGGCGGCGGTGGATAGACTGCTCTCTGCAAAGGCTTCTCAGATTTAAATTAATTTCTTTTCTTGTTCTAGCATATCCCAATTTGGCTAATCTCTTGACTGTAGTGAAAGCTCCATCTCCATATTTTACTGTAGGTAGGTGAAAGTTCTGGATGGCAGTCTAGGTGTGATTTGATTCCCTAAAGCTTGAATTTCTAAGATTGTCTGTTAACTGGAAAATGGAGCTTGAATTCTTATTAATATGTTTAAAATGTCAATGACTACTCATTGTAGTAGCTTTGTCTCTACTTCACAGCAAAACATTTTAGTGCATCTTCTACAGCAGGTATATTAACTTAAGTTAGTCTGTAGGCTTGACTATCTTAAAATTTAGACTTGCTTTGAGCTTGCTAAGTTACTGTGTAGAGTTAATAAGCAGACAAATGAGGATCAACTGAAAATGATAGCCTAATCAAAGAATAACCAGAAATTATTGCTTCTGTTAAGTAAATCACTTTGTTGCCAGTCTAGTTCCTTAGGCAACCGCACTGATGTGATCACATTGAAGGTTAGCCTGCCCTTCCAGTTTTTGAAGCTATTGGCCAGTATCTGTTCATTGACAGTATTAGAGATCTCAAAGATACTCAGCTTTTCGAAATTTTGTGAACATTAGTAACTCAGTAGCAGAGGGAGACCTAAAGTAGCAGATTTTGTCTCCAGGTTAATCACTAATACTTTGTTTTACCTGCCAGCTGACCATTTGGCGTGCATGTAGCTCAGAAGTAACTACATCGCTCTATTGCCTTTGGCCAATAAATAGACAGGACAAGTGAGAAATACTAGCTAATTTTGAGACTTGGTACCAGAGGCAGGGAACTGTAGGAAATGCAGAGAAAGGTGGTCATAGGAGACCTGGGAGGAGTTAGGATTTTTGCATGGGAAGGGGTAGAGATGGGGTATAGGAACCTATGCATTACTAATTTCACTGCTCACAAAATAGCTTTAATGTTAGCCCTTGTAAAGCTTTGTTACATGCTTATTCCTCTTTCTTAGCTTCATTTTCTCTGTCTCGCTGAGCCGGTTTAAAACTGGTTCTGTGGCTTACCTTGAAACTCTGCTGCTATCCTGCACAGGGTAGCTCTTGTAGTTTCAGAAAGTCGTTACTAAAATTGACTTGGCAATGATGTATTTCTGTAAGTCCACAAATAAACTTATGACTGATTAAAGCAAAAAGTACATACACAAATGCTTACAGTATTCAGAAGTGAATATGTACACTACTAATTTTTTGTGAAAAGTTGGTATTTTGTAGTTGCAGAGTGTTATGGAAAACAGCTGGGTGGCTGCACATGTATATTGCAGTGCTATGCGAGGTGCAGGTGTTTTGTGTTTAGGAATGGTGGTAGTATCTCTGCTATCACTTTGACTAAGTTTTAATTTTAGATCCCAAACTCTGCCTCATCTAATTTAAAGTTTTAATTATGAACTTCTAGTGTAGATATTATTTTGAGTTACACTGATGTACTTCCTGAAGAAGTGAAATAATGAGGAAGAAAAAAAAAGTGTGGGGTTTTTTTTTTTTTTTTGGCTGGTGTTAAATGATTCCTAAGGTTGAATCTTATTATAAACCTCTTTCTTTCCCTGGATTGAACTTTACAGGCTAACAGTTATCAAAGTGAAAACTATTTTTAAAATGAGATGTGAACATGGGCTTGTTAGCCTTTAATACTAGTTTTTGGTATTTTTAGTATTATCAAAAGTATTTACAGGTTTTTATAGTATAAATGAAAATCATATAACATTCAGTAAATAAATACTATATAATAATGAGTACCATATTTATTAGTTTATTGGTATTACAGGTATTTAATATTTGTTAAAATGTAGATAAATACATATTCTATATTCTCTGATATTGCTTAGGTGCTTCTTAAAGGTGTTAAGACTAACGTTGTTAGTGCGTGTATAATGCTGCTAATGAACATATTAGACAAAAAGTGCTGTAAAAGTATAACGTCCACTTTCAGTTACTCCTAGCTGTGTGTTTGACAATCTAAAGAAGAGAACAAGGTATTGTAAAACTCTTGCAAGAAGGAAGAGCATAATGTGACTGTTCAAGCATTTCAAAGACAATGTCAGTAGAATTAATTCATGCTGTGCTTCTAAGCATCTTTATTTTCCTCAGTCCTTTTTTTCCTCTTTATTTGCACTACTAGTTCTTTTGCAAGCAGGGTAAGAGTAGCAGTGTCATGTATGACATAGAAAAATCCATATTTTTCTGGTTAGAGAACCAGAACGCTTGTTCAGAAATAAATGTAAAATATTATACTGAAGTTTAATATTTAAAAGTAAATATTTTCATAGTTTCCAGTAATGTTTTCAGAATAATAACTTCTAATATTTCACACAAGCCTATTACTAAGACTTCGATAGAGGCTTTCCTTTTAATAAGTTTAAGTTTCCTCTTTTTCTGTAAGGATATACATAAATGAGCCAATTAAATATGGTCTGATGCTTTTTTTCTTTTCAGAAAGATGAAGGTAGTGATGCTAGTTTGAGTGATAGCCACATATCTCCTCCCGCCAAACGTACCTCAAAACATGCGGATCCTGTGTGCAAAGACAAATCAAGATCACGCAGTACTGGGCAGCGAGAGGAATGGAGCATCTCAACTGGACAGTCCAGGTAACTTGGTATCAAGAGAGAAATGAAGTCTTAACCAATTTTGTATTGTTAACCTGTTTATGCTATTTCTGCTGTGAGCTGCAGCTCATGCTGAAGTGTATTTTTGAAGCGTGTCATTTTCATATAGTTTTCTTTTAGTTTAAGACTCCAGGAACGTGGGTTACATCAATCCTCTCATCTCTCTTTTCTTTTTGTGCAAATTTGTGCAAACATGGAAAGTAATTTTCAGATGGAGTCTGAATTCTAGATTCGTGATACATCCACATTTAGTGACTTAATTGGTATTTTTATGTACTCAAGCTATAGGATGACATAACACTTTAATTAGGAAATCAGTATTACTTTCTTTAGGGAATGGATAACGGTCAAGTTTCTTTCTTTCCATTGTTGTGTCCCGCCTCTCTTCCCTGGTTGGGTATAAGGACTCAAGTAAATTACTGTATTTTATTAAATATAGCCTCAATCTTGCCACATTCAAAAGAGATGTAATTTTTTTCATTTTATAACTCTGATTAATGGTGTTTTACAAAGCACGTTTGTGTTTATAAGGTTCTTCACATGATTACAGGTAATTATGAGATGGTGTAGACAGTATGTTCCTGGGACATGAACTCTCAGTTAATGCTGATTCTTTTGTAGATACGTATTTCATATTTATGTACAAATAAAAATGGTTCTTGCAGCGCTTTGTATCTAAGAGTGACTGTAATTCACTACTGAACTATTGTCTGCTAGGGTGAAGTATATTTAAAAACTATGTAAATCTTAAAATAGATCTCTTTTTGTTTGTTTTTCCCTTCTACAACAGAAAATACAGCATTTTATGGGCCATGGTCATCTGGGAATGTGTTGAAACTTGTGCATCTTCTATTTCTTTTGTTTATAAGTGTAGACTTGTAGTGTACCTGTTAGAATGATATTTGCCTTTAAAGAGCTATATCAAGATCCTGTTGTGAAACTTAAGGGGAGATTCAATACTAGGACATGGCATGAGGGAACGTTGGAGGGATTAATAAATAGATGTTTAGATGATTGGGGAGAGATTCAAATTACTGGTATTTGGCAGTTTTGTCCTTATTCCAATGTGGGCATGAAGCAGACACTTCAGAGGCTACGTGTCGCAAAGGTTTTGAAGTCAGAACGTATCGTGTAACATTCTATGTTTGAAATTCTATTTTCACCGTGTAACTTCTGCTTGACTAAGGAGTGTTAACATTATTTGTCTGTTCAATATAATTGTTTCCTAGGTTAACTTCTCAGCCTGGTGCTACACTACCAAATGGACGTAGCTTATGTAAGTGTATTACAGTGGACCTTTTTTATCTACTTTTACATTTAACGATTTTATGTCAATGATTTTCAGTTGCATATATTTTTAATAACTTTACTGATTAGCCTGACTATTTTGACCAGAAAAGTTACTGTTTTGGCTCAGTTTTCTTCTGTCAACATCTTGGATATGCTCTCTGTGGACATGGGGAACATTCTTAGATGAAACTCCATTTCTCTTCTCAATTCAGACCTCTTGGCCATGATCTTGATGTTTTCCTTAATTCCCAAATTTACTGTTAGGAACTAATTTTGGCCTTCCTCTCCCAGCTTGTCTCTTTAATTTACTTACTCCCTTTGCTTATTTAAAATTTGGCCTTCTGTGGTTCTTAACATTACTTAACTCTACTGTTGCTTTATAGAGACCTGCCTTGTCTGCAGCTCCTGCTACCTTGAACAGTTTTCCTGTATGCTTGTACCTTACAAACTTGCCACCTCATTGCATATCTCAGTTAAAACCGCTTTGTCTTTTGTGTCCCTTTTTCATCAATTCTGTCTCGTTTAGTTCTGTGTTTACTCTATGTAAGTGTTAATCCATTAAGCATTTTTGGTATTTTTATTATTTATTGTGGTGCCTAAGGAACAATCAGAAGTGGGATCCCTTTTTATTTGGCACTGTATAGAGTAGCTGATAGAGATTTGCTTGTGAAATCAATGTGTTGTATCTGACCTTTTGATAATTGTATTTGAAAGACTAAGAGTTGAAATTGTGGGCCGAGTGTGCATTTTAGTATTGATGTTAACTTAAAAATATTGAATGGATATTTGACTGCCAAATTTTTATTATAGAGTAAGGTTTTCATGTAAGGAAACAAGCTCCAGTCTGAAGAAATAGCTTGTAAAACAACGTTGATAGGAATTTAAAAAATATATTTCTTTAGTGAATATAAGGGTGCTCATACTGTGCTCCATAATAACTTTTGGTCTATTGTCCTTGTAAGTATTCTGTTATTAATTCTTGTTTGTGAAAATGTTGTTTCCTGCATTTTGAAGTAGTAATACAAATTTCTCTTAGCTCTCAAAAGCCATCCCCTTCGAGGGGAAAAAAAGGGAGATGGGGACCATGCTTGCATAAACGGAGATATAGAAGTCAGAAAAAGTTGTCGGTCCAGGAAAAACAGATTTGAAACTTTGAATCAGAGTTTATTGTTTGATCAGCTAGTAAACAGGTATGTGGGGATACTTCACTTGTATTCACAAAGCATCTTAATGATTTTTTTTAAAAGTTAGAAAACCCTGTCTTCCAGTGCCATCTATGTGTTCTACTGTGGGAATGTATTAGTGTTGAGGCAAGCTAGATTGTGGTTTGAGTTGCAAGGTGGGTCCTGTGCTGTAACTGCCTATGTTATTCATACTCTAAATGCAAAGCAGCTTACCAGACTTCCATTGAGGTGTGAGCTACTTTGTGTTCACGCCTGGATAAAACTGTGTATGTTGGCAGTTACTGCAGAGTGGCTGACATGTGACAATCCACACCCTAGTTTGTTTCTTAGTAACCTGTTCATGTAGTGATATCCTAAGTGTGATGTAAATTGGTGATTAGCAGCAATGCTTGGAGGCTTTCTAGATTTTGCTTGTATGATTTTGATCATAAAATATCAAAAGTTTGTAGCTTGCTTTTTTTTGTTTTTGTTTTTGTTTTTTTTTTTACCATTTGTTAGTAATTCACATAGGGTGGGTGTCACTTTTTGACATTTACTGTGCAGACAAAGTAGGTCAGAGAGGGAGGCATGGTCTGGTCTGAGCATAGGAATGGGAGCCAGAAATACCTTTCTTGAAATGTTATTTTGATGTGGCCCTGGGCAGGTCACTTAATATGTCTCAATTTTTCCACCTGTAAAATGGGTTTTAATAGTCACATCTGTGAGACTGCTTGCTCTAGTGCTTGGAAAATTATTTAAACGTAAGCATTTAGTTGCCAAGTATGATCTTTATTGTTAAATGTATTCTGTTGAATCTTTTATTAATTTAATTTTCTTTTTCAATTTACTCAGTAACTACTTGGTATCAGTTTACAAATTTATATTGAGTTACATTTATTTTTGTAGTTGGAGTTGAACCTCCCTCTACTCATCAACAATAGGAAAAAGTCTACCATGAAGATTGTAATTTGATAAGATCATGGTACTGAAGTCTATGTATGAACTTATACTGATAACAGTGTGTCCCATAATCATTGGAGGTTTTTTAAGAACAGGTTAGACAAATGTGTCAGGAATGATTTAGGTATTGTGTAGTTTGTTCTTGCCTGGAAGAGCAGGTGGGCTTTTCCAGGTCCCCTCCAATCCTATTTTCTTTGATAGCAAATTATAGCATGATTTTACTTGAAGTGGTTATGTCACACATCACAGATATTTTAGAGGAATTGTTTAAAATTGAGAGGAGTGCTCATAATTACTGACTTCTGTCACCAGAACTTCCATAGACTTCTTTCTAGGGAGGATTTCACCCCTTAGTTTTACCTTTAAACAGCTTGAAAGAAAGGAAATGAACGTTTCTACCTTCTTACAATTATTATACAATTATAGTCAAATTCCAGTGGAAATCTACCATAATTGCTGTAGAGTGCAGTAACTAAGTGTTCAGGACAGGTGGCCAAATAATTGACTTAGCCTGGCTAATACTCTGTTGTTTTCTTCCGTAGCAATGAAGCATCTTGGCCAAGGCTATTACTTACCACCGTTATTTTGACAGCTGTTTACAAATACTTCAGATAATGAAAGTGTAGACTAACTAAATAGTAGATGGGAAATGGTAGTGAGGTTGAATAATGAATGATGAAATTCTAGGTGTTACTGATTTAACATTTTAATAAAAAATAAAATCCTTTATGTATTTGTGTCTTTCTGAGGCCAGGGTAAGAAGCTGTAAAGCTTATGGGGTGGAGACATTAATTGCTTCCCCAATATTACAATTATGTAGGTAAAAAGTTTTACTTTCTTATTCTGCAAATTTAATAATATCTGACACCTAATCTAACATCTAAGTAGTTATAAATTTATACGCTACAATTTGCACTGAGCAAAAAAAAAAAAATTCAAATGTTTTTTAAAATGACATGGCTTAATTTGAACCCCAAATTTTAATAGCAACAGCATTTCTTCTTTTGCATACTCCTTAGTTTGTATTCTGTAGAGTCGTCTTTCAGTTTTCTTCGTTACGGTTGGTTTTGCAGTTAATTGATAGATTCAAGTAGCTATTGTAAGATTTTTCAAATTTTAATTCATTTGTGTATTTAGTTGACTTGTAGACCTTGGAATAACCACAACAGACCGTAGAATTAGGTATGTTAAGTTGTTGGATGCTATGTAAAAAGTTCTGCATGTCTACTATTTAAAGACTGAGTTTTTTTGTATGTTAACTGTTGCATATACTTTAGTACTGCTGAAGCTGTCCTACAGGAAATGGATAATATTAACATCAGGAGAAATAGGCGGTCTGGGGAAGTAGAACGGCTACGAATGTGGACAGATACAGAATTTGTAAGTGCACAGCACCTTAGATCTTGCATAAGAGTAATATCAAGGAGGGGGTGTTTGTTTTTGCAGTTTGTAACTCTGTCAAAAGGTTACAAATTCTCTTCAGTGGATAACATCAAAAAAACCTTGATAAATTCAGAACAAAATTCACAGATACATACTAAATTATGTTTTCTTTATTGATGAATTTTGACTGCTATGCTCTCATGATGTACTGTGGTGGTTCTCTTTTGGTTTGAAGCATACTCTGATAGTCTGAAAACAGGACTACAGACTGTCATCTGCTTTGTTCCCGTGATACTAATGTTAACGATGTATTAGATGGACTATCACAGAATCATGAAGGTTGGAAAAGACCTTCAAGATCATCAAGTCCAACCGTTAACCCAACACCACCATGTCCCCTAAACCATGTCCCAAAGCGCCATGTCCGCACGTTTTTTGAATGCTTCCAGTGATGAAGCTGACTAGGTACTATCCAAGAGACTTACTTTACTGCCTGTTAAATGAGGCTGCTTTTGTAGTCTACCTGTGGAGTGCTCTGTTGGAAAAAGACTTGGGGGCTAGCGGTTGTGTGGAGTATTACTTGCTGAACTGTGGGCTAACACTGAGTGACATGGGACAGTACTGATGGGAGTGTACGTGAATTTTATTCCAGGAAAACATGGATATGTATTCTCGGGTGAAAAGAAGGAGGAAATCACTGAGGAGAAATAGCTATGGGATTCAGAACCACCACGAAGTGTCCACAGAAGGGGAAGAAGAAGGTACGGGTTGTAAAGAATTGTAAGGATTTGTCTGAAATACTTAAAAACCAAAGCTCTCCTCAACATAAGATAGCAATGTATTGCACTACGGAAAGTAAATTAGTTTTGGATCTGGATTTGGAGTTTTTAAATAGACCAATTAACCAGACTGTTACAAATTAGTACATACTGAAGTGTTTGTCCTCTTTAGAAGGAGGAAACATTTTAGGGGTCTCTACGTAGTTTTCTTTAGACAAAAGCAAGTTTATTTGAAAGTAGCAGAATAAAGCCTGGTTTCTAAATGTTTATATACCACATTCTCTTACTCCTGTTTTCCATAACACTACATAGTTGGAGCTTTCCTTATGTTCCCTGTAACAATCCTCTGGTGGAAGCCAGGATGTGATGCATGTAGTCTACAGCTATACATGTTCTAACTGACTTGCTGTTTCTCATATGCTGGGAGGCACTTACAAAAAGAACATGTAAGTTAGTTCTGCATCCTTCCTTTGGGGAAGGTATTAATTAAGTCTCTGTTTTCTATCAATCTACTGAATTTTATAAGGCTTGTGGACAGACAACTGTATTTGAAATTCTACCTTCCTTTAAAAATTTGGATGAAACTGGGCAGCGGGTTCAAAAAGTATTGTTCAAAAAGCTAACTTTGATAGCATGATCAACAGCATGCTTGGCTTCCTTAAGAAATCGGACTCAAACTTCAGGGATCCATATAGGGTTATGGATTGTAGTGTGTCTCGATTTTTGAACTGAAACTGCTGTCTCAAATAATAAGAGTGCAGTCTTAATTCTGACATCCATGGATGGAAATACTGTTCCTGTTAATAGATGGACCTAGGTGGCATCTTTATACAGTGTGTTTATTTGCTTTGTGTAAAAAATTATATTGTGAATTGTAAAGTTGTACTTCTTTTCATGCTGTGTCAAATACTTGATTTTCTGAGGTTCCTATGAGAAAGGAGTGAGAAGAAAGGCATTATTCTTAATCTGAATGATAATTATTGAAGGAAAAAGATAGTGGATGGAAGTGATAGTTGAAGTCCTTTACAGCTAAAACTAATTTGACTACATCTATTTTTCTTTGTTACCTTTCCAGAACATTCTGTGGGAAACCAGAAGGAAGCTTGACAATGTGCTGTAGATTTATCTCGATCTTCAAATTTCCATTGATTTGCCAATTAGTGTTAATTAACAGGAGGGGAATAATTCTCAGTCACCATTAAAATGTTGATTTTTAGGATGAAGATAGCTCTGGCATCAAGTAGAAGTGTTCTGAAAATATTTTGCTTCCCCAACAGAGTCTCAGGAAGAAGATGGAGATATAGAAGTAGAAGAGGCTGAGGGAGAAGAAAATGATCGGCCATATAATCTCAGACAGAGAAAAACTGTTGAAAGATACCAGGCCCCTCCAATAGGTGAGGAATTAGGCAGTGCTCATGCAGTTCTGCTCTCCTGACCTCCAAGAATACAATGAACATGGGAAGAGTATGAAGTTGGATGACTGCTCCTCATCCCTGACAGAGTTCCCATGCTGTGTTAGAGACTTTCATCTTGCCTCTGTTTCTGTTCACCATGTGAATATCACTACTGAGATACAATCTTGCCAATTTGTCAATGATGTTGGCATTGTTAGTGCATGCTGCGCCATTGAACCTTGCAAGTACTGCCATGTGCTGGACTCTGGGGTGGGAGGTGAATGGGGATTAGGGCAAGAAATAGTTGACAGAAGTTGAATTCAGAAAGCAATCTAATAAATCAAATAATTACATAGGAAAAATAAAACTAAAAATGCTAATGCCCTGGAAGAATTACATTTTGTGACATGATAGCCCTAGCTATGATGATTTGAGGAGGCTGAGGGTGGAATTCCTGTGACTGTATCAAACCAAGCATGGTGATAGTGAAATGAAGCAGAAGACGTTTGATTTCCCTCCACACACATCCCCCCCTGCCCCAGTTCTTAATTTGAGCTTTTTTGGAAACCAGTGATAACATTATTGGTAAAGCAATAATGTAGCACCTTTTGTGCTGCATTTAGATTAGTTTATTAATCTTTTGTAATTGATGTTACAAACCTGTAACTTCTCTTACTCAGTGCCAGCTCATCAAAAAAAGAGGGAAAACACACTGTTTGATATTCACAGATCTCCTGCAAGAAGAAGCCATATCAGGTAAATGTCAGTTTTTTGGTATGTACTTGTTTGCCTTCCTTCATTACATATCTGTTAGCTTTTGATTTTCAAAACATTCTTCAGTGAGTTGTACAGTTCATTCACACATGTGCGTGGGTCTTGAATTGTATCTTAGGTTCAGATCCTGATCAGTATACGAAAGTGAATTTCATAGCACTTCATAGTACCAGCATAAGCTTTGTGATAAACAGAATGGAAACAGGTGTGCTGCAAATACTGGAGAGAGTTGCGCGTTGCACACTGTAGCTTTTTCTCCAAGGCTGTATATTTAGTGTTTAAATCCAAATCAGCACTTAAACAAATATCCGCTTTCTGTTCTAGAAAAATAAAAAAATCAAGGAGATGTGTTTTGTTTTCTTCCAGTGCAAATTTCATCCATGTAATACTAACAATTTAATGAGATACTTACCAAGCATCGTTTTTGACTCTTCCCTTTTGTGTCAAAGTGGTCTGGAGTACACCAAGTTGTCTTGGAAGCTGTCACTAGGCTTTATTTAACAAAATAGATGAGATAAGAGCTTAATATATTTTTTTAAAAAATAAACATACTCAAAATTTCAAAAAGATAAATCTGTCCATGAACAGAATCCAAGTAAATGAATGCTAGTGTCAGCTGAAACTCTTGTCTTCTATTTGTTCAATGTAATGGCATAGTGAAAATATGAAAAGTAAAATAATAGCAGAATCTTACAGTTCTACTAACGTTTAAATTTGAAGAGTTTTGGTGTGGTTTTTTTTTTTTTTTTTGCTTAAAGTGTATATGACATTTTGTTGGGTAATCTCAGGACTTGTACTTGCTAGTAAGATATAAAGAATGTGAAAGCTATTATCCCTTCAGTTTTAGCATGCTCATTGCTCCACTCTCATTTTATCCCTTCTTGCCAGGACACTGTCATAAAAATTCTTCCTAATTGTGCGATACTGTCTTTGATATGTTTTTAAGTGTATCTAATTATTGGTCATCGAACTGTAAAACTGATTGACCACATTCTCCTTTGGCAAAAAAACAGCTAATCAGTGTGTTATCATGTTCATACAAATGATGCTGCTCATTATAGTCACTAAAAATACATCAATTTTTACTAGTAGCCAACTTTTTCATGCAAAAAAAAGTGCTGACTTTTTTCAAACTGAATAGCTTATTCTATAGAAGATGTAATGTACATTCTCCAATATTTATGAAATACTTAGTTTTATGAAATACCATCATACTAAAATAAGAAGTAGTTCATGTAGACTTTAAATAGTAGTTTTACTTAGATTCTGATCAGAAGTTAAACTACAGTACAGGTATTTTGTGAAACTGTTCTTCTGTTCAGAATTAATGACCTCATAAAAAGAGATCATACGCTTTAGGAAGTATGGAATTTTTTCAAAGAATATTTAAAGGGAAGCATTAAACCGAGGAAGGAGATCTTGATATTTCTGTTATGTTAGAGGTGGCTAAAGTGGTTTGGAAGCTTTCCTAAGTATAGTTGCTGCCTGATGAACTTCAGCAGCATATTGATTGAATACTCAGTCACGCTTGTGACACAACATGGACTGAACCATGTATCTTATGGGGATCTACTGTTTTAGTAATGTTCATGTTGAAATCGGATATTGCTCTGACAGTAAAAGGTAGTGTTCCCCTCCCAGATTATTTTGATACTTAATAAAACTAAGATTTGCATGCATCTTAAACCTGAACAGTACTGTACTTGCCATTTCAATTTTGGTTTTGTAAAAGCATCAAAACATGCCATTCTACTGCAAAAAGGACTGAGTTTTATGTTTGCCATTTCAATAGGAGAAAGAAGCATGCCATTCACAGCAGTGATACAACCTCTTCAGATGAAGAACGTTTTGAAAGAAGAAAATCTAAAAGCATGGCCAGAGCAAGAAATAGGTATCAAAACATCCTTGGTCTTTAGGGGTGTTTATTTTTTATTGTTCTTCAGAAAAGAAGCAGAACTATTCTATAACGTTCTATCAGTTTTGCAGACTTTTTTGATTCTGCCTGTAATTACTTGCAGACACAGTTTAGGAGGATTGCTGGTTATATATTAACATGGATTTTGAAGTCTTATGAGTAGATAATTAACAATAGTGATAAAAAGATGGAAAGATAAGAATATCCATTTGATTCAGTTGGGTTATAAGACAAACAACTTCTGCCAGTTAAAATATTTTTTTTTTCTTGGAGTTACTTGGTCCCAGTTAGTTCAGTTGTACTCCCTAGCTCTTATTCTTCTCTCTTCTTGTGTAACAATATGCGTGTTCTACACACCCAACGCATACTTTTTCTTTTAACCTTAAATTTATTCACCTGTTATCTAAAAGTGGAAGATCCATAAGGTATATCAGTAAATTTACTTACTGCCAGAGATACATTTGTTGGAAAGCTGAACAGAAAAAAAAGTGTTTCCTCATCTTTTTTTCCATCTCTTCCTGTCTGCCACACCATTCCCTTTTCCATCCTGAGGAATTCTATCGATGTACAACTGCCAAAAAGTGTAGTTCCAAGTGTAACCTGTATCTTACACAAAGGGAGGAAGAAAGGTACCAGTATCTGACCTGACATAGTATCTGTGTAGGGGCTTAAAGCTTCTTTGTATACACTAAGAAGCTGGAACAGGTGGATGTGAGTTATGGCTGATCTGCAAGAAATATTTTTATTTCTTTTCTTTGGACTCTAATGAGCTGTATTTTAAAAAATCTGTTTTCCTTGAACTGTTAACCATTTTCTTACCATACTGAACTTACGCAGTTCATCACTGCCAGTGGAGAGTGTCCTGTTCTTTCAGTCAGTGTTGTTTCTCCTGTGCTTAATCAAAATAGTCTGTCCAGCCTAGTTCTCCAGATTGAAATATCTGTATGGTAGCATAAAAATTCTCTTTATATTTAATGAACTTCCAGAGGTACAAGAATAATTACCACAATAAAAAGATTATTTTTGATTACCTTATCAATCCAGGAACGTTGTCTCTTTAAGTAGTAAAAGCATTTAATCTCTTGGTTCTTCCCATTCCAGCAAAATGATCAAAACAGAGTAATATTTATTTGATGTTCTTTGTTGTTGTCGAACAGGTGCCTACCTTTAAACTTTAGAGCAGAAGACTTAGCTAGTGGAATCCTGCGAGAGCGTGTAAAAGTTGGGGCAAGTTTGGCTGATGTTGACCCTATGATTGTTGATAAATCGGTAGGTTTTGTTATAACTTTTTGTTTACCTTCTCCCAATTATGCATCAGCAGAATTCACCACAGCTTCTTATTAGAGCCAAAGTAAGTTCATCATAAGCTCACTGATCTTTTTTGATTCTTCCAAAGCTGTTGTCTGTTTATTCCTTTAGGCTACAAACCACTTGCTTTTGGCCTGTGGGTAATCAAAAGGCTGCATACATATCATAAATAAGCCAAAATGTCAGTTGCCTAACTATCTTTGTTTGTTTACAGTCAGTTTGTGATTACTTGTAATAGTAGAAACTGGGATATGCTGAGCAGTGCAGAAAACAGGAGTGCTGACCCGCTGGGTTGGTTACCTCGATGCTAGTTGCGTGGTTCCTGTGCCTATTCAGAAACAATGATGCACATTAGCTTATCGTGTGTGTTCTGCAGAAGCTGCTGAATTATTACTAGACCTGAACTATTGTATAGAAGTACCTTGACTATATTCATGTTATGCTGTGCCTGTGCTTAAAAATGCTCTCAGACTTAGGCTGGGTGTCTGTAGGTGTCCAGGCATCCCTGACATGGGTAACTTGCAAACCAGATAAATCTCATGTGAACAACCAAAAGTTGACTTTCTCAACTTTTTTTACACTTTCAAAGCTCAGGGAACTTGTGTTGATCAATGCAGTGTTGTTTGTAATTTGTTTTCAAATATGTCATTTTATAAGTAAAGGTACTTTTGTGGAAAACTGTTACAATATATGCTTTGTATGTTTTTTTTCTAAGGTGCGTTTTGATAGTATAGGGGGATTGAGCCATCATATCCTTGCACTTAAGGAAATGGTAGTGTTTCCTCTCCTCTATCCAGAAATATTTGAAAAATTCAAAATTCAGCCACCCAGGTAGGTGTATTTACTCTTATTGTTGTATTTTATTTTATTAAGCTCTGAAGAGTGCTTCGCTTGAAAACACATAGGAGATTGATTCTTTCCCTCAAGTGTTTACAGTTCAAATAGACTTACATGTTTTCTACCCTACTTGTCTATCAAAATGTAATAAGTGGGATGAAGAGTTACAAAAATCTAGTTTATTTTTCTTGTGATAGGAAGATAAACTTTGTGGTTTGGTTAAAGAAAGAATTCTCAAGTGTTCTATTTAGTAGTACCTTGCTTTTTTTCCCATTATGTTATTAAATATTTTGCTAAATGCTGATATTTCTTTTATAGACGTAATCTCCATAATGTTATATTATGGTTTTAATATTTATTAGTCAGGCATCTTGCTGTGTGATTTTAAATGAGTACACATAATCTAAGTAAATTGAAAATTTGGGGATATTTTGTCATTTAAAGGAAGTATGTCTCTCCAAAGAAGTAACGAACACCGGTTCAAGTATTACCTAGGATTTAATATTTGAGGAGGTATTTAACTAGCGTAAAACAGTCCTGTGGAAACTTAATATGCCTTTGATTGATGTTCTCTATAAAGCAAGGATTTACTGATTTGAAACCATAAAACAAACTTAGATTTTTATGAAGTCATGTTGAATACATTAATTAATAATACTAGAACTTAAGCCTTTCTTCTCCAGGCTCCCTGTCTTCGTTATAAAATTTGACTTGGAGTTTTTCAGGAGACCTAAAATAAGTTTGTGACTGTGTTGATCCATTTATCTTCAGGGGCTGTTTATTCTATGGTCCTCCTGGAACAGGTAAAACCTTGGTAGCTAGAGCTCTAGCTAATGAATGCAGTCAAGGAGACAAAAAGGTGGCTTTCTTTATGAGGAAAGGAGCAGACTGTCTCAGTAAGTGGGTTGGTGAATCTGAACGTCAGCTTCGACTCCTTTTTGATCAGGTTAGAAGAAAATAAATGTTTTTCATATAATTTCTCTGTATGTTGTTATTTTGTGTTTCAGGCAGCCAATGTTGAGTTGAATTGAAACTAAATATCTGTAGATTTTCATAGACTGGGCAGGATTTGTCCAAACTGTATATTTAGATGAAAAAATAGAGGAATGCTGACAACGGTTTTTCTTGCTCTGAAAACTGAGAGGAAGAAGTCTTTTGACTTGTCTGTTAATGAAGCAAAGTAGTTTGGGTAAAAATTGAAAAAAAAAAACCCAAAACTTAAATCGTTTAGTTTGTGTTTGACTGACGTGTTCAAGATAAATGCTGCATAGAGGAGGATGTAGGATTGCATTGGTTGTGTGTATATTTTAGTGTTGTTAGTTGGCGTGGAAGATGATAGACAGAAGAGGCGTCACATAAAGCAGTGAAATGCAGTTGTTCAAACAAAAGCTGTTTTTAGACACAAATGTCCAAACAGGTTATAAGCAGATAAAATACAGTTTTCTGTAACTGAGTATAAGGTGTCTCAGTGTGTCTTTAATCTCTCCAGCACACAGTAAAACTGATACGCTGGTGCCATCTTGCTTATTCAAAGGAGAATGCAGTCTTTTTTGCTTTGTCTGAAACAATACTGTTGTTGAAAATTCAGTTTTATTTTCAGACCGTACACTTTTTGAACAAAGGTGTCTCAACATGTGTGTTAGTTTAGCATGTTAATGCTTTGTAATAAAAACAAACTGTTTTCAGTGTTGATGGATAGATTATAAATTAACAGTGAATTCTTTTTTTTTTTTTTCTTTTTGTGTACCAGGCATACTTGATGAGACCCTCTATAATCTTTTTTGATGAAATAGATGGCTTGGCTCCAGTTCGTTCTAGTAGACAAGATCAGATTCACAGGTAATATTTCTCATATGCTACCATTATCCTGGTATATGCTACATTATCTCAGTAAACTCTTAAGTGTAATTTTACTCAGTTCCTGAGAAAGGTTTTACTTTTGCTTAAGCCCACTTACACTAGAAAGGACAGATTGTTGAGGTTTTTTGGTGTCAAAAGCCATCTTTTCAATTCTTCAGACAAATTGTAATTTGCTGGGAGTTGAGTTGTAGCGTAGATTACCCTTCAGGCACATTCACAACTCAGGGTTTCCACAGCCTTCCCTTTGGTTGCTGGTCTTGTACTGTAAACAGATTGTCAGTTACCAGCCAGCAGAATAAACAACTGAAAAAAAAATTACTGTAAAATGATGAATTGTAATGTTCTATGAATGAACTGGGCACCACTATCATTTTGCTTCTGGATGGTGTGGTGTGCAAACTTACCTTGAGTTGCTATTGTGTCATTTTTAAAATCATTTTTTACAACATTTTTTACTGCTGGTTGAAATTTTTCCTGGCTGCCTTCAATCTCAGTTTTGCTGTGCTTTTTATGGCAGTGCACTTGTATCTTTCATTCTGTAGATGGTGGCATTTGTGTGTATATCTCCTTCCACTGAAATGAGTGGGACCGGAGGGAAATTTTGGGGCCAGCAGACTAGGAGGTTATGGGAACATGTGGCTTTGTCTTGATGCGCCTTTATTCTGCCTGGTGCTACAGTTGCTCTAAACAGGGTGATGCATATACTGCTAATGGAAGAGAACTTTTCGGATCTGCAGTAAATGGCTTCCTGAGCTCACATTCCCCAAAACTTTTAAAGGAGGAAGTTTGAATTTTATGTAATTCTTATTGGAGTCATAATACTAAGTATAATACAGATTATATCAAAAGGTTTCTTCTTGCTTTGAGACTTCAAACCATTATGCAGCTGGTTTTTTTTGAACTTAGTTTTTTTTCTTTGAAATTACTAATATTGCAGTTGATAGAAGTAAAAATTCTTGCAGTGTTTCCTATACATTCATTTTTTTGAAAACTCTCATTTAGCTCTATAGTGTCTACTCTTCTTGCCCTCATGGATGGACTGGATAATAGAGGTGAAATAGTTGTAATTGGTGCTACAAACAGACTGGATTCTATAGATCCTGCACTCAGGAGACCAGGTCGCTTTGACAGGGAATTTCTTTTCAACTTGCCTGATCAAAAGGTAAAATTTACAAAGGAGATTTCTTAATAAACATTTTTAGTATATTAAACATTTGAATGCCTGACAACCAAGCTTATGAAATAACAATATTCATTCTTACTTGTAAGAATATTTATTCTAGGAAGACATTTTTAGAAAGCACACACTGATAGTCTATGTAAAGTTGTGTTGAACTTCCAATCTTCAGAATGTGGTTAAAACTAAACAAGAGAGGTAAATTGTTTGTGTTAAACTGAGTTGCATATCTAAAAACTGTGGGTTTGTGTGGATTTGTATAATGAGCCCCAACTATTGGGGTTTTGCAAGTTATGGTAAGAGAAAATAGCTTTATGATCATGTAGGCTGCTATGCATGTAAGAACTGTACACGCAAAGTCAAAAATGACTGTATGGGCAACAGGAATATTTCAGTTCCTTGTTCTAAACTTCTGTAAACTCAGCCATTATATTTCATGAATTTATACTTAAAATTAAATTTACTTTGCATATTGATAGCTGTATTTGGGTCCTATAGAACTTTAAAATGAAATATTTTGGAATTCATGTGCATGTACTATGCTACTCAGCAAGAAATCAATTGGTGAGGCATTTGACAGTAGAAGCTGTTAATCATAGGTGCAGCAATTTAAATTATAAAATTATGCTAATTCCCACTGGAACACGAGTTTTGATCAGTTCATGTATAATGATATTGTTGATTAAACAGCAATTAAAATGTGTAACTAGTTTATTGAAAAAGTTACTGTTTATATATGAAAATGAAAAGAAACTGAAAATCTTTGCTCTTGAGAGACTTTTGAGTACTAAGTTCTCTTTTATGCATCAGTGACATGGCAAAACCAGGTAAAATAACTTTATATTCACATGAATAAGTAATAATTTTGTCTAAAGCATTATGACATGGATTTGGCTTGCTAATACTGATTTCTTCTTTTTTTTTTCCTTATTCCCCCCACCCCAAATCAGGCACGAAAGCACATTTTACAAATTCATACCAGGGATTGGAACCCCAAACTGTCAGATCCTTTCTTAGGAGAACTAGCTGAAAAATGTGTTGGTGAGTGCTATGATGTTAGTAGTTTTACTATAGATGCTTTCTCTTGTCTGTAAAACTTCGCAAATATGTTAAATGTATCAGGATATTTTATTATTTTTACCTTTCTAAACTTCTGTGCTTCTTGTGCAACAACATTCTTTTTTTGTAATAACAAAATATGCTTCTGTTTTACTAAACCACAAAATGAGTAGCTAGTAGCCGTTTGAAAATACAGTCATGTTTCTTTTCTGTAACATCACTGTCCTTATATAGGATGTATACCCTCAAAGAGAAGTAAAATTGGGAATTGTAATCTTTAGGTACGCCTCCCATTTAATTAGTGTATTACAGAAGAGACAGGGAAACTTGAGGTTTTTCTCTGTGTACTTTCAGAGGGGAAAAAAAATCAGTACTTGTGTGAGTTTTTTTATTTTTTTATGGTGTGGGTTTTTTTTTTTCCCCCCCCCTTCATTTTTACTGACTGGCATGCTCTCCTCTGACAGAAATCCAACAAACTAACCAGCCTTTCTAAAGATGAATTTTTTTCCAGATTGCTAGCACAGAACAACCCCAAAGTGTAGATACAGGCAGGGGGGAAAAAAAGCACCACACCATGAGTATATTAAATATACCTTTGGAGCGCCCAAAGACCTGCTGTACTGAATGGAGGATGGTTGTTCAAGATAAACCTGCTGCTTAAAAGCTAATCAGAAATAAACCCAAATATTTTTATAGTGAATTTAACAGAGGAAATGACCGTAAAACACACACCACAATCTCTCTTCTCAACAATTTGTCATGCAAAGATACATCCTCTGTCAGTCATCTGCTTGGACAAGCACTGAAGTTCTCAGAAAAAGGACAGTCTCAAATATCTGTGCATTGGAATCCATCATCAGAGAAATAAGAACTTTAAATTGAACATCAGTCCATTCAGTCAGCTACAGTACATCCGAATTATCCTCTTCATCCACAGGGACATCTATCATCGAAGCAGCATCCCTCCGCTTTTGATGCACAAAGACCTCAACATCTTCTGGTGAGGAGAAAACATAATAATCCAGCAAACTCCAGTATAAGCCTTTCCGGGTATAAGACAGCATGTGCCAAACCCATTTCATGTAAATTCTGCTTGATTTGTGCAAAGATGTGATGCTGCTTAGTGGGAGAGAGGGGAATAGATGGGACAAAACCCAGTTGTTCCTTTGAAAATTCACCATATATTTGCATTGAGAACACAATTATGCATTTTAAAATTTCAGACTATAGGGAAAGCCGTTTGTAGGTTTGATTGGAAGACATTCTTTGTGCTCTGTAAAGCCTATCAGTTCTGTGGAAAAGTCAGCTAACAAAAAGAAATACTCTGTTCTGTTTTCTTTGGCTTTCCTACTGTCCAACTACTGTGCACTTGATTGTCTCCATTCTGTATCTTGGGATTTAAATGTTTCCATACATCCAAGATTAAAACCTTTTGACTATTACAAGGACTTTTTAAAACAGCTGAAGTAAGTCTGGTTTATCTTCTTCATCTTGAGATTGCCTCATCGTTTCTATAAGTGAAATCTGCAGCAACTAATTATTTAAACTGACTTTCCAGATTCTTTGTGGCTATTGCAAATAGGACTCATTGGCACACTTGACACATTGATACAGCGTATACTGGCCTGCTATTTCCTCTTGTGTGCAGGTTTTCTTCAGAAACAAACACCCTCCCCCAAAAAAACCCAACACCCCCTCTTCCCCAAGTAAGAGCTGTCTAGACTCAACAGGCTTTTCGCACAGCATGGTTTATACCTCTCTCCAGTTCAGCAAACTTGGCAACACTTAACTACAAGCATATGGATCCTAATGAAGAAAACTGCTGAAATACTACCAAAGTAAATGACTTTGGGGAAGCAGATGTATGTGCAACTCTGACTTTTTAAGATCCAGGGGTGTAATTATAAAGACATTAGAAAGGAAAAGCCTCAGGACTTGCAAAAAATAGGTTATTTCCTGAGGGTGGATTTTTGGCCCAGGTGTTACAATTACATACCTTTTAGGAGATTTCTGTGTATGTGAGAATTAAAGAACCCACTTCACTGAATGGCCGCATGACTGCAATGTGTGTGAGACAAAGTGAAGCAGCTTGGGGAGAGCATGGAATTGCTCGGAAGACCACACACTGATGTCTTACTAGTACCTTTCATAAACACAAGTAATTACTATGTGTTTTTTGTCCTTACTGGAGAAGGGCCCCAGATATCCTGAACTTTATAAATCCTTCCTTGTCTCTTGTGCTTACAACATTGTTTGGAATGGTAACTTTCTGTAGGTAGAGGGACTGTTACCTATTAATTTAGTCTTCTAGGAAACAAAACATATTAGCAACCAAAAAAGTGTGAATTCCTCCATCTGTCATCTTGCAGATGACACTTCTTACAATGTAATAAGGGTTATTTAAATAATTAAATAGAATTGTAAAGAAGCAAACCATTACGCTCAAGATGCTTGTTAAAATTAAAATTACTCTTATTCTGTGCTTATTGCAGGAACATTTTGTGGCAAAATGGTATCTTGTTAGATTTTTCTTTCCCATCCTAATGTAATGATGGAGAGGGAAGTTTTGGCACTAGTGTTCATGTTTTTCACAATATTTTAAAAAAACTTCATAGTTACTTTTCTTTTCTGTTGTCATGCTGAGTTGTTTGCTAACACCCTTTCCCTTCAGTCCATTGTAGGAGTCGTAGGGAGTTGCACAACATAAATTAGAAGTAGTAGTCAAGATTGTTCATGTAAACATTTCACCCACTTCAGTAGCAGTTTGTTGTAGTTTTTGGGGTGGCTGTTAGGTAGAAGAAATGTTAGAGGACATAGTTTCTGCCCAGTAGAGGTGGAAGAGTATGGCTTTAAAATTCAGTGATCAAAGTGTGTTCTTCAGAAACCTGTGTGGGAGTCCACTTGTTTGCTCTCCTGCTCTTTGAAAGATGTTCTTTGAAAATGTTTAGCAGAGTGTGGTGGTGATGGGTAGAACAAAATGGGTTACTTGACAAGAATACTTGTTTTGTGCTAAGGCGTGCCAGTACATTTTGCTTGCCAAATTGAACATCCTTTGTGAGATGTTTCAAAAATGGAAGCAAATGCACTGAACCTTGGTTTTATATTACAGTGTCAATTTGGGCAAAAATGCATTCAGGTTATTTACTGTTGACGATACATTTCATTTTGCTTTGACAACACTTTACTTATGTTTTTCTTCCTCTTAATCAGTGTGCATTTACTTCTTAGAACTAGAAAAGCTTCTTACTGTTTCACAAGATACAGGATTTTTGTAGCTTTCCTGTCACTGAAATGGATGTACAGTATGCACAAGAGAGTCCCTCAAAAAGAGACACCAATTACTAGTCTTCAAATGTAATTGCTCCTGAGAAATGAAAAGTAGAAATGGAGACTAATTGTGTATCGGGTCACCTGAGAATTTAATTTTAAAAATAGGCTACAGGCTATTATTTCCTGATTTTGCAATTCTTTGGAGATGCACAAGCGGTGATTAAAATGACTGTTAGAAAGTGATATTACAGCATTTATTAATAGAAAAATTGGAAAGAATATAGCTCCTGAGCTGCTGAATTTTTTGTCATGAAGATACTAATCTAGTTTTTAAGGTGATGGGCACTCAGGATGCTATATATCTGTAGCACATCTTTGATTTAAGCTTAGGCTTAGTGCCCCCTAAAGTTTTTTGTTTAATCCAGTGTGCTTGTTAGATGAGAAGTGGACCAATTTAACTGGGAATGTGATGCTTGATATTGCAAGAATAAAAAAAATTTAGAGGAAAACCCTTCATTTTGATTTCTCTGATGGACCTGTAGCTACTGTCTAATGGGTTTATGTGGTTGATGGAGTGTGTCTGCATGGTTTTGATTTCATGATGGGGGTTAGTGAAAAAAAAAACCAACAACAACAAAACAAAACTGTAGTGCTGCAAATAATTAGTTGCCAGTTGATTAATGTAGTGGATGTATTTGAACATACTTCAAATGTTACATGTATTTATTTCAAGGTAACTTGTGAATGTGAATTGATACATACATTCTAGATAACAGTCACAGTGTGCTCCTCAAGTTTACACAATTATAGCTACAAATCTTTTTAGAAAATTGGAAAGCTTAAGTTTAAAAGTTGCAGAAGGAGTCTGATATTTATGGTGATCTTCCATCTGGCTTTTTTTTTTGCGTTTTAAAAAGTATTTTCCAAGTATATATGAGAAACTTGGTTGGAATTTAAGTCTCAGCCGATTTAACTCATCTTTATAGCTGAAAAATTGGGTGTCTTTTATTAGTATCCTCCACGTTTATATATCTGAAAGATGGGGATGGAAAATTGTCTATCTTATGTATCAGTTGCTTCCTTTTTTATTTTTCAACACTGCGTATGGAATCAGCTTTGTTCCTTGTCTCTGTATGGATCTTGTAAAAATATGTGTGCCAGCAGCACTGAAAGAACATCAGAAGATAAAAAGAGAGAAGCAAGGCAGGCGTCAGTTTTGGGACTTGGTGCTGCCAAAAGATGGATACAAAAATAGAGTAGAAAAAGTGCAAATGGTGTAAGACCTGGTGGGGAGGAGGAAGTTTGGTTAAAAAAAAAAGTTGATTGAGAATAATTTAACTAAAGAATTGATTAATTAGCTTCTATAAACACTTTGTTGCAAAACCATGAACTTTTATGTGGCGGTACCTCAGTGCAACACATTTTCCTATAGTGACTACAAATCTCTAAAAGAATTTTTGCACTGGAATAATGTTTTACATTTTTTGAAAGATGGAGTTATGGTGCCACAAAATACAGTGGCATATTAATGTCTCTTGCTAAGAGATATGGAAAAATGTGAAATCAGATTTCTAGCTCTAGGGAAAAAAAACCCAAACCATTAGTACTGCAAAAGCTGCAGAGGTATTAGGTCTCTCAGTATTTCATAATTGTCAGATCTCTGTTTTTCAGTAATGATGATTAAACAATTATAGGTAGACATCTGTGGAGATCTATGAAGCTAGGCTAAATTAAAATTATAATGCTTGTTAATAGTTTTTCTACTCTTTTGATTATATTAGTAAAATTATGAAGGTCTAAAGTCTGAAACATTTTTCTTGATAGTGAGAGTTCACATTTTTCCAATAGTCCACAGTATGCTTTTTTAACAAGAGATTTCATCTCTTCCATATTCTACTCATGAAACATATTTCTTTATACTGCTCATTTTCTCAGTCTGTAAAAGTTTAAAGTCGGTGATGTTCATCCAGTGTAACAAAATTACTTTGCTATTAAAAAATATATTCATGTAGAGATATTAAAGTAAAAAAGGAGGAGAGGGCCTTGCCTGTTAAAATTGCACATACACTTTAGACAATATTATGGAAGAAGAAAGAGCGATGACAGAGCTATAACCCTGGGCTGAAAATGCACTATATATCGCATGATATAGGCGGTCATTTTAACCTTAATATGGAATTTACCTGTACATGATTTCTTGGTACACAACACTGTCACTGGATTATGACCTGATAACTTCTTTGGCAGATGCTTTGTGGAGCTTGACAATTAAGTATTACTGATTATTTTTCCCTTTAGGAATGTTTGAAATACATGTAGCACAGCAATGCTATTTCATGGAAGATATTTTTGTTTTTGTGTGCACTAGGGTACTGTGGAGCTGACATAAAAGCACTTTGCACTGAGGCTGCCTTGATTGCCCTGAGACGACGCTATCCCCAGATTTACGTGAGCAGTCAGAAGCTACAGCTTGATGTTTCTTCAGTAGTTCTCAGTGCACAGGATTTTTATCATGCAATGCAGAATATTGTGCCTGCTTCCCAGCGTGCCGTGACGTCTTCAGGACATGCATTATCTCCCGTGATCAGACCACTGTTGGAACGTACCTTCACTAACCTTCTTGAGGTTTTACACAAAGTGTTTCCTCATGCTGAATTTAGCCAGGGTGACAAAAGTGAAGGTATGTGGGTTGGAGATTTTTTTTTTTTGCAAATCCTGTTTCAATTTGGAAATATTTCAACTGGCTTTCTTGTATTGCTGGCCTTTAAATCTGATGTGTATTTGGTTCAGTGTTGTTAGTATGTAAATACAATTTGCTTGGATGTTGCTTAATTATTTGTGCTGATTCCAAGTCGCTGTGGAATTTAATAAACTGACCTGTATAGACCAAGATCCCATAGGTGTGAGTGTCACCTGAAAGAAAGAGAACCCCCAAGTAATTTACAATTTAAATACAAGAAATAATGGGGCATAATCAGGTGGCAGAACAAAAGTAAGTAGTAAGATAATGCTGCTCAGTGTGTTAGGACCTGAAATTGGTGCTCCTGTCCTGAGTGTTAGTTAGCTGTCTCCAGTCCTTTGCTTGTTGATGGTGCAGAAGCAGGCTGCAAAGGGATGCTCTGGGGAGCTCGCAGCTCGGCAGGGGAGACGGTGGTTAGCAGGTATCCCTGAGCCCATGTAATGGTCATCTACTGGTTAAGGAGAAAGTCCTGAGGCTTCCCTCCCCTTGAACTGGCCTGATGCACTCATCTTCTGAGTTCATTCTGCTGGCTTAGCAAGTGGAGAACTATTTGCTGTGTTGTCAAGTTAGCTTTTTTGCCAAATTAGTGAGTAAAATCAACTCACTAAGGGGTCAGATGTATGCCAGAACCCTGCTGCAGTGGGAGCAATGTGAGTGCATAGAGGAAGCGGGGAATAAGAAGGAATGTGACTGACTGTTTTGACTGGCAGTGAGTCAGTAGGTTCTGGGTTTTTTACCCAGCTGTTCTGAGACATACTTTAATAGTTACACTGGTCATTTCTTGGAAATTAAATGTTGAACAAGATATATTGGTTTTTATACCTACTTATTCTGGCATGCTATTTTTTGCTGTTCTTACTTGGGATCATGGGGCCACGTCATCCTCCCCCTGGCCCTGTAAACAGTACTTGTGGTTGTGTGTGATCAACTTGAAAATAGCTCAGTCATAAGGTAAATCTGTGACAGCCGTGACTTTCTTTTCATTCCTATTCTAGTGCATGCTTTCAGACTGCAGCCCAGGCAGCTTAAGCTGATCCTTGTGCTGGCTGCTGCCGTTCCTCCAGCCCAGCTGTGCATTTTTGCTCTATCCCTTGCACTTACTTTAGTACGTCAGGCCCTTCGTTAAAACATTTTTGGCCAATAAACTGATCCAAAAATGGTGTATTTTTGTCGGGTTCGTTCCGTGCTGACCGTGGGATAGCTGGAGGTTTTAACAAGTGTTGGAGTTGGCATGCGGTGGGGCCTGGGAGCCTGTCGTGTTAGGTAGGGGGAAGTGAGCTCGCTTGCAGCTGCAGTTAGATCATATTAGGCTCCCTCAATCGTATTAGGCGCTCATAACCAAAGTTAAGATGCTTAAGTCTTCCTGTTAACTGTAATGTTGGTTGGTTATAACCTGGTTATACTGTTGGTAATGCCCAGTTTGAAGATTGTCATTATTGTTGAAGAATTTGGTTAGATGTCTCTTACACAGTATTTTCTTTGGTTATGTCCTTTACATTCCTATTTACTACTGCTCATTATTGCTAACGAAGTGAGTTTGGAAGCATTCATTGAGTTAAACAGTAGTTTTACTAGGTAATTCTGCTGCTATGGCTACTTTTAAACGTTTGCAGATAATTGATTTTGAAGATCTAGGAGCTAAGGTTTCTTTTGAAGTTTCCCTTGTACCTTAGTTTTTCTTCTTACCTCCTTAAACCCAAGGAAATACTGAATAATAAGTTTAATCTGTGTTAATCTGTACTTTCAGGTACAATGATTTTAAATGTAAGCATAGATGTAGATTACACACTAGCGCTTCAGTTTTTCTGGAATTCAGAGCCAGGTGTATGGCAGGTGCTTACTGGTGTGCTTACAGTCTGCGAATCCGGTTTTCTACATGTCTTCGCAGTTCACTAATGATGTCCGTTTCTCATAATTCAGTGAGTCAGACGCTTAAGCAAAGGATGTCACAGAGGCTTGATGCTTGGGATTTGAAGATGGGTTGCCTTTTTTAATAATTATATATTTCAGGAAGCGAAAGCTGTGTCCAATGCATGAGCATAGGACTTACCCTATGGTCTACATTTGTATAGCAAATATTCTGCCTGTTTAGGGACTGCAGTGAGCCAAGAGTTAGGAGGCCTGTGTCCAGTTGATTTGAAGGCCTCTATTCTTGCCCAGAGCTAAATGTCCAGCAGCTTCTGTCCTTTTGCTTTCTATGGACTAGCTTTTGGCCACTGGTTGGGATCTGCAGGCCTTTTTCATCTTTGCCCCTGAGGAATGATTATCAGGTGTCTGACTGCATCATGCCTTGCCAAGGGATGTGGCATGTCCTCATGCCATACCAGCAGAATATTACTCCTGCCCAGCCTACTCTGATTCCAGTTTCTTACATCACATGGCCAACTGAGGGAACCTTTGTTGTCTCTTAACAATTTTTCCTGCAACCATATGTCTAGATGCATGGCCCTTAGCTGGCTTCTCCATCCAACACTTAATGCTGCCTTGAAGTTGATTCCTTTGTCCTGTGGTGGCGGTTTGATCGGTGTAGCAGGACCTGTGCCATGGCTTCATGTAAATCAGGCAAATCATGCAGTGGGTTATGTATTTGAGCATAACACTTAGATCTCGCTGTGTTTCGTGCTTTCATTTCACAGCGGTCCATTTTTCTAAGTGGCTGTGGGCAACTTGAGGTACTGTTAGGATGTCTGGTGGTTGCCCTGAACAGCAGTGTGCTGCAGTGATTCTGGGCTGCTCTTGGAAATGCTGCCCATCCATTGCAGAGCATTTTTTCCTCAGGAGACTTGGCCTCTGCACTGCTCTTACTGTAAAGCTGAGAGGCTGGAGCCATTTTCACCCCATCACTGCAGACTGATTTCTTTATGGGGATGAGAATGAGTGGCTTGCTTAGGGTTACGCCAACTAAACGCCTTTCCTGGGGCAAAAAAAAAAAATCTTGCAGCAGTTTTTTCCCATTATCAAGTTGCAGCAGTCTACTCTTAATCCTGCTGCAGCTTTGGTAGATAATTTAGCTGTACCTGATTTCCAGCTGTCAACAGGTTTAGTGCCATGTTTGTATTTTTTGCAGTTATTTGTCCCTGCAGTCTTGTAAATGTAAGGCGTTTTTTAGCTTTTTGTTTCTGAACATCTATATAGAAAGTACTTCAGTTTGTCATGCTACTATATTAGCAAAGGAATTAAAATAGGTTAAGGTATAGTATATGAACATGGAATGAATTGAACTGATTTTGATAAAAAGTAATTTGATATTCTTAGGCAGATTTTCAGAGGGTGGAAAACAATTCTTCATAAATACATATTGTCGTGGTAGTCATGCTGAGAATAATTTTGGAAGAAGTGTACCTATAAAAAATTAGGGCACTTAGAACAAATAAATAAGTACAAAATTCTGTATAGTCTGAGGAATTACAGATTTTATAACTTTATCCTTGAAAAACCTCTAGCTATGAAGTAAAATCAAAGGAAGCATTTCATAACAAGTTAAACATTTGTTGTATTCGTAAAGCTGTTCTGCTTGATGGTTTAAAAACACTAAATGGTAATTATGATTAGACTTCTACAATATTTAATTTGTTTTGGTTTTCGAGGTGGTAAGTACTTATTATTCTGTGTTCTGATATTTAGACAGTTTTAACTCATTTTTTGTACATTTGAAAATACGTTATGATTTAAATTAAGAAAATTGTAATGTCTGTTCTCATTTGTTGTGTGTGCTCTTAGAAGTGATAAGGTTCTAATTAATACATTTCTTGTAACAGATGTACCAAGTCTAATATTAGATGATAGTGAAGATGAGAATGCTTCATCAATTTTTGAGACAAGCTGTCACTCAGGATCACCAAAGAAACAGTCATCAGCTGCTATACATAAACCCTACCTTCATTTTACAATGTAAGTGTTTCTCTAAATGCGTATAGCCAGATAGATAAAACCATGAAATTCTTACATCAGGAGAGGTAACGAAGATGATCTTTTGCTTTGTGGTGGCAACGGTGTTCTGTAATAGAATCATGTAAGCGTATGGACAAGAGATTTAGATATGCGAGTGGTCTTAGGAAGGGCCACATCCTAGACACAGTAATCAGAAATATTTTGTAACATACAGGTGTAGCTTAGAGTTAAGGATGTTAACAGCAATTCTTAATTGTAACAAACCATTTTGATTTGAAAGATTAAGAACTGGGAAAAGAGGTGTGTAAGAATATTTTGGAGGGATTGTTTTATCTTGATCTAAAGTATTATTGAGCTTCAGTGTGTGCAGCTGTTCGGATGCATTATATAATCAATGCATTCAGCATTTCTGACATCTTTTTTTCATTGTTTTTCATGGAAAGTTTCAGGGAAATGGGAATTTAGAAAGTGAATGTGAAATTTTCATGAGTCTTTCCTCTCCTTTGTGTAAAGTCTTTCCTTTCCTTTTTATAAATTCCAAGTTATACAAATTGGTGTGGCTACAGTAATTAAAAATAAAAAACTAGGAGTTTGCTAAATAAAGAGAATGAGGTTAGGAAAAATGTTCAGTAGTAGTGCTGTTTAGTAGAGCCATCTTGTGGAAAACTGCTAAAAGTTTTGTGCTAAAGGGTAATGCCAGAAGAGCATTTGTGGAAATCGAAGCTTAAAACTAAGGATTTAAGTTCAAATAGTTTGAGATACATAGTCAAGTATTTTAACGACAAATTAAACCTTTTGTTGTGAGGTCAGGAGGGGTGAACCCAAAACCAAAAACTATATGTATTTGTGTGGATGTGTCTAAATAAAATAATCTCAAAGAGTATGTTTATTTTTGTAAAGTATGTAAGCTTCCCTTAATCTATTTTTCTGAGCATTTTTGATTGCTATCTGTGTGTGTAACCTCCACCACTAGAACTGAAGAGTCAAAGGTCAACCATGTCCATAGCTGTTACAAAATGTTTGACCTGAAATAAAAACGGCCAGTCTTGTTTCACTGCCTGAGCTGATTGATGTGCAGGTAAAAATGCCTTAATGAGAGAAAATGCAAATTAATTAAAAACCTTTCTTGTTTCATAATCAGTTCTGTATAAATGGAAGAGACTTTTAATGGAAAAAGCTAATGCTTCTCTTCATGTCTCAGTCATCTCCAAAACAGGGCAAAAACCTCCAGCACACTCACTCACACCCTCTTTCCCCCCTTCCCCAAATCCTTGTACGGAGTCCTTAGGATTTCTTTTCAAAAGCAAATCCAAAAAACAAGTTTACCTTTGCAGTTTTTCCTTTAAAATCTTTCTTCTGTCTGGAAATCTACTGAACAGAAGTGTATGAATAGGCTAGAATAGAAGATGAATAGTGGTTTTATTCAATCCTACTTCAGGTACTATTTCTTAAATAAACAAAATATTGACATATTAGGTGGTTCCTGGAAATCTTGGGTAGCACTTACGGAATTAGTGGATTGACCTGGGATTCCTGAGGCTACTGAAGAGATGTTTTAGTAGTTAGGACTGAACTAGACATGATTAAATAGATAACCTTACCATTAAGTCTTTTTTATATGATCAAGGTACTGGTTTTAAACAAACTGCTTATAATAAAATTTTCATTAATTTAATATGCGCATAGCTTTGCAGAGATGAGTTTGAATTAAATTGTTCTGAAATCAAAGAAGAGACAAAGCTGGAGTCATTGAGACTTAGAGTAGCGTTTGAGTACAGTAGAGTTAGTTGAATCTTTTTATGCTATTGTAGGAAACTACCCATTACTCAAAGTCTTTTGGATTCTAAAATACCTTCTTATATCCAACCATTGGTAACGTTGGCTTGTTAATTGTATTTTGATTTTGTACTGTTATTCTCTTGCAGGTCAGCTTATCACCAGCCAACCTCCTACAGACCAAGATTACTGCTATCTGGAGAGAGAGGTTCGGGTCAGACTTCGCACCTTGCTCCAGCACTATTGCACACTCTTGAAAAATTCTCTGTACACAGGCTAGATCTGCCAGCACTTTATTCAGTCAGTGCCAAAACGCCTGAAGAATCATGTGCACAGGTGACATTTCAGAATCTCTTGTAATGAGTAAATTCTGTAATTCTAGAACAGATTAGTTGCATCATTATAAAGGCAGCTAACTGGAATGTAACTTAAAAGCCAGGTTTTCATAGGCTCCTTCTATTTTCATGTTTAAAAGAAAGGAGTCTCTAGAGGGTGACTGAGATCCCTCTGCTGAATAGTGAGAGTAATTACATTTTTAACTTGCCCCCGCAGTCACATACCTAATGTCAAGTAAGCTTAATCTGGGTATTCAGTTCCTGATTTTCATTTTATTACGTTGTGTATGAATTAGTGTGCTGTGGTTCTAGGTTCACTTAATTTTAATTGTTTTAGGTTTCAAAATAGTTTATGGTGGATTTTGCATGGATTGCAAACTAGTTTAATTTTAATCTTTATTGCTCAGTCTTAGCAAGTTTTTAAAACATACGTGACAAGTGGCTGGTTTTGGTCTCCCTAGCACATTGGCATAAAACAATTGAATGATACAGCGAACAGTCACAAACAGTTGTTTTGGAAAACCTTTATCGTTAGGATAATTTTACTTTACTGGAGCATTTTTATATACAGTGCTACAAACATGAATTGTTTCCTCTTCCATAAGAATTTTATTACTTACAAGTGTGTGTGTCTTTCTATATAAAAAATACCACTGTTTCTTTTAATTAGATCTTTCGTGAAGCTCGAAGAACAGTACCAAGTATTGTTTACATGCCTCATATTGGTGATTGGTGGGAAGCTGTCAGTGAAACTGTGAGAGCTACTTTTCTAACTTTGCTGCAAGATATACCATCTTTCTCCCCTATATTTCTACTGTCTACCTCTGAGTCCATGTATAGCGAATTGCCTGAAGAGGTAAGTTTGTTGTGGAAGGAGGCATTGTTAGGAACCTATGTGCTCTTCAGAATGTTTTGATCATGGGAAACATTCTGTTTTGCACTGGTTTTCTAATGCACTTTAAAATATGTCAAACTGAAAATGTAATAATAATTAAATGTTTGTAACTTTATTTAATGAGGAATGTACATACATATTACTGATTTTCATAATCTCCATGCTACTTTGGTGAGAAGACAAAATTGTTCATTTTGTCAGTTGTTCATTTTGACAAATTACTCCAGTGTAATTAAATGCAGATTTAGTCTAAAGGTGTAACCTTTAACTCTACATATTCTGAGGTTCAGGATGGGGGAGGGGAGTCCTATTTTTTCCCCAATATTTTCTATTTTGTTGTTTTGTTGGTTTTTGTTTGGTTTTGGTCCGCCCCTGTGTTGTGTGTGTTGTCGTCCGTCCCCCCACCTTCTCTTCTTTTCACTGCAGAGGTGGCCATTGTTAGGATCATAGGATGCTGCAAGTTTGGTTACTACAGAAAATTCAGTGGGGGCTTGCAAGTATTTGTTTTTCCTAGGCTGCGTACAGAGCTTTGGGTAGAGTCTACTGTCTTTTTTTTCTGTGGATAATTTTGAAAAGTTTGTGACTAGTTTTTTAATATGGTCATTAATCATATATTTTTGAGTGAGGGCTTAATTTTCATACAACTTCTTCTTTTTTTTTTAGGTGAAATGTATTTTCAGAATCCAGTATGAAGAGGTTTTTTATATTCAAAGACCAAGTGAAGAAGACAGATTGCGATTTTTCAAAGGGTTAATTCTTGATGAGGCAGCAATGCCCCCACCAAGAAGGAAACAGGCTGGTAAACTGTTACAGTAAAACCAGTAATAATAATGTCATCTGAATGTTTTCTTTTGTGATAGTTTCCTTTTTCAAAAGGTGTGGGTAAATGGCAGTGGGTGTAGTTAACATTTGACTGTGTCAGTCAGTACCCAGAATAAATTTTGTGCATTACAGTTATCAGTTTTGGAAAATGGAGACCTGTGGGGTTAAGGATGCAGATCGATGAGACAGATTAAATATATAATGAAATTTGGAGTGGCATAATCCCGAGAGCCACTGTTGTTAATATTTCTATTGTCTGGCTTCTTGTTTTTTTCCCTAGCTCTTCGTGCTCTGGAAGTTCTTCCTCTTGCACTGCCATGTCCTGCCCGTGAGCTGTCAGAAGCAGAAAAACAGCGAATGGAGGACCAGGAAGAGAACACATTGAGGGAGCTGCGGTTGTTTCTCAGGGATGTTACCAAGAGGCTGGCCACAGACAAACGCTTTAACATCTTCAGCAAACCGGTGGATATTGAAGAGGTCTTGTTTCAGTAATGTGCAAACAATGAAGTTGAAACTATTAGAAAAAGAATATAAATTTAAAAAGGGAAATGGATAAGTTAATAGGAAAAACCGATGTTTCATCCATAATCTTTCTAATCTAAAATGCTGATTTTTAGCTGGTGAGATAGTCACAGCATCATCTGTGATGCACGGAGTTGGAGCATGTTCTTTGGCTATACCAGTGACCTATGGAAAAACCTTGTGCACTTCTGTCTCTTTTATAACTGAAATCAGCATTTAAAAATGCCATCACTCCTATCCCTACCAGTGCTCTTGAAATATTTGAAACCGTACATATAATTCTTTAATAAAAGCTTTCACAACACTGCAATCATAGGCATGATAATATTGGGAAAATGATCTGTGTTCTGTGATGTATTCAGCATTAATAGTATTGTTGAATAATTTCATCAGTAATGCTTGTGGATACCATTAATCACAGATGGTAGCCCATTATAAGGCATTAACTGGTCGATTATGGAGTGTGCTAACTGATGAGACAGTTCGATCTGTAAATCTATTTTCAGGTGCTGCTATATGAATAGAATTATGTTCGGCCTGACTTTGAGATCAAATGGTGGCCCACTGCAAGCTTTGCAAGCTTGCTAATTAAAAAAAAAAAAAGAATGCTTAATTGCTTCTGAAGAGAAGCATCTCTTTTGGAAGACATTAAGAGATAAATATGGGACATTAAAAGTACAGCATTGTAGAAAGCAGGTTTGCAAGTGTAAATTCCATGCAGGGTGGAACAGGCATCTTTCATGGGCCCATGCAGTCCTCTCTTAATTGGAGCTTTCTGTAGCTGACTGTTTTTGAAAGACTTACAAGAGATCTTTAATGTGGCAACTTACAGTGCGAGCATGGTCTGAGCAGAAACTATTCATTTATTTATTTATTTAAAAATGAAACTGCTTAAGAGTTCCATTATTATAGGAAACTCTTCATACTGGTAGTAATGGTATTTTCTTCCCCCAAAGAACTCGCAGTCTAAACTTACGTGAATAAGGGTACATAAAGAGAGAATAAATTACTGTCTGTGTTTTGTCAATGAAGAATTGAAATGTGACCTTGTTATATGAAGACTTGCCAAAAATATATCACAGCACTAGAAATTAAATTTAATCCTTTTTGTCCCACCTGGTGCATTTAAGCACAGAACTATCCTTTCCTTTTCTACCAGCGCCTGTCTGCTTCACTTTCTGAGAAAATGTGTTGAGTTCATTCCACTCCTACTTGTGTTGCAGAGAATGCTGTTACGTGATAAGTCAAGGATTTTCCTGACTAATTCAGCAGCAATGTTTATGATTTCCAGTGAGGATTCTTTCTGATGATGTGCTAACAAGAAAAGGAAGCCTGTGGCTTGGCTTTCTGATCACTGAACCAATTATCGTCATGGTTCTATAGTGGGAGACAAAAAGAGAATTTTTGCCATTTTAATTTTTCATCATAAATTTCAATGTATATATTTAAGGAATTAGTTGACAGACTGCTGTCCACTGAAGTAATGCATTAATGTTAGTATACGTTGTAATACATTTTTATATGAAAGTCTACAGATACGTAAAAAAAAAATAATTCTTATGGAGCCATTATGGCTTCATCTGAATATGTATTTAACTCTTCAGTATTTTAGCAGCCACCGTCGTACATGGGTGATTTCAAAAGAAAAAACACAGTATTGTTTCTGAGGCTGCCAGTATTTTTATTTGATTGTGATCTTAATCACATTGAGACATTGAAGTATATACTTTCCTTGTAGTAAAAAATAAATTAATAGATTTTTTGGTGAACTTTGTTACAGCAGCTGTGCTGATGCATTTGAATTTCAAGCTTGAGCCCCTTATGGTACCATTAATTTCATTAAATACTTTTTAGTGTACCCTAGTGGTTGCCAGTTACAAGCTATGCTTATAGTAAGCTGTGAACTGTAACACAAGGCTTTCTCTTTAGACTGCCCTTCTGTATAGTCAGTCTAATGTCTTCAATCGATAAAACCTGATTTTTTTGTTGAATGAGTGATGGAAGGAATTATTCAATAGAAGATATTTAAAAGCTGATAATTTGACTGTTCAGTTTAATGAGAACTTTACCTACAAGGTGAACAAAATACACCTTCCCTAGTTTTTCCTAGGGTTTTGAGTTAGGCTGATTGTTTCTGTCTTTGTAATCCAAGACAGTGTTATAACACTATTAAAAAAAAAAAATTAAATCAGTCTAAATAAAATTACAATTACATTTATGTTAAAATGTGTTGCCTCAAAAATATCATTAATTTTGAAAGATAAATTGGTGACCTACTGAAGAAAAAATAGCTTTGGAAGTCCTATGTTTTTAGTCTGATAAAAGTTCTGTTTTCAACACAAATTTGTTTAGAAATCAAAATGTTTAGTTAATGTATTAGAGCTAAGCATGTGGAATGAATAAAAGTACAAAGATGTGACATTGGCAATGTTCAAATGGGACGCTTATGGTCCTGTGTCATTTCTGTATGCTGTTTGTTTGTAGGTTTCAGATTACCTTGAAGTTATCAAAGAGCCAATGGACCTATCAACAGTAATAACCAAAATTGATAAACACAACTACTTAACAGCCAAGGATTTCCTAACAGATATTGACCTGATCTGCAGCAATGCATTGGAGTACAATCCAGACAAAGATCCTGGAGGTAAGGACCTACTTTGTTTTGGCCTACCTAAACATGAAAGCCTGAACCTGAAGGGTGTTTAATCATATGTTTGGTTACTATTCAGGCATTTAAATAAACTGCATGCTGTGTGATAATTAGGAGAAGCAAGTCGTAAGGGTCTGTGCCTCTAGTGTTCTGAGGCATGTAGTGTACTGGAGGATGTTATGAGAACAGGAGAACTACAGCATTCAGAGTTGTTTCTGATAGATTAGGTTTTGTAGATCCTTTTCAAATTTGATAGCTCCTTTTCAGTGAATAGACTTTTTATATGCAACAAAACCCCAACGTAATTTGGAGAGCTCTGGAGAGAATCCTGCATGCAATCTGGTAGTGGCCTGCTTTATTTCCACATTGGCTTAAAGCATGAAATTCACACACAGAAATTAAGAACTATGTATTTGGGGGTAGAAATAAGACAGGATAAGTCATCAAGCAAGGAAGTCTGTTGCAGCTGATTAGGAGAGATTAGAAGGTATTGTCATGACAAAGTGTGATGGGATGCTTTCAATTAAAATGGAATTTGTAGATTGAAATGCATGTAAAAGCTGTTCATGCTCAAAATGAGGGAAAGAACATCTTGTCTACACTTTGCTTGGGCCGTCTTATAGTGTACATTGACAAAAGAAAGCCTTTCAATTGGCAGCTTCTAGGGTTACCAATAAACAACAATAAAAAAAATCCTCTTTTCATGTATTTGTATTTAATGTATGTGATACTTGGAAATCTGGGTCCATCTACAAATGTAGTCCAATGTATTAAAAAGTTTTTCATTAAATTTTGTGAAATCATTTTACCAGGTTAAAGCCTGGTTTTCTGTACTATTCTTGCTTCTCAAATTTTCAATTTTCTGAGATCTGCAAATGTCTCATATGTGGACTAGATACAATATAGTCTGCTTGTTTTTCACACTTGCCTTTTGAATCCAGTGCTGGTTCATATCTGTGGAAAATAAACTTTATTTCTTCAATTTATGATGCATTTTGTTCTAAAACTAAAAAAAATACTTTGATAAAATACAGCAAAAGGTTTTCTGTCTTCTTGATAACACACTTTTGAGGACTTCTAATGTGTAATTGATGTGAACTAATCAACACCCTTGATGGGATTCTGAGTGTCTCTGAAGAGTGCCTGTTTAGAAGATAAGGACTGAGACATACCTCCTGCATGAGACTGATGCATGTTTGTCACTTAGTGATGGGCTTTGGGAAAAATTGTCATTAATATACACCCTTTGTTCTCATTTTTAGGCCATTTGGATTTGTGGGCTTGGTTGTTTAATTCTAGGGAATATAGTCTGAAGAGGTTTTTTGAAGTTTTAGAGCAGGTGTTACGGGACTACAGACTTATAAGGTCAGATCTGCTCAGGATGATAAACAACACGCATTGCAGGTTCAGTGTGGCAGAAACATAAAATATCAAAGGCTGCTTGGGGAACATTTAGTGGCAGAAGTTTTCACTGAGCTTGCGCAAAGAGAAAGAGTCTTAAGAAATAGATCTAGGGAACCAAAATAGGGGTAAAATATCTAATATATAATAAAATAAAACAAAGGTTTTCCTTGCCATGAGGACCAAGCTGGGAGAAATTCATGTGGATATTTCTAGGTTAAGTTTTGGATTGGAGTTTCTTATCATTTAGTAGGTGATGAACGATAGTTCTGTCCTCTGCATTGTCAACAGTTGATGGTGTATTGCACTTATGACATGGAAGACTTCTTGAGCTGTTGTGCTGTTTTCAGCAGTGTATTCATACATCGCGTCTATTTTGAGTACGCATTACATGCGTTCAGATGCGTTAACTGAATATTAACCTGTAAATGTTCACATTCCTTAAAGCTGGGCATATATGCTTGCCTCTGCTTCATGCTTGAATTTGCAGAAAGATCATACTGTACCTGGCTCTGTCCTGTTGTTAAGTAGGAAAAGCAATTGGAGTATCAGACAAGCTGATTGTATATGCAGTACAGATATTTAAAACTGGCTGCTTTGTTGGTTTTTTTTCCTGGCACTTTGCTATAAAATTTCAGGTAGGTTATATAGGAAAATAGTTTTTGTTTGGTTTGGGGTTTTTTTTTTTTTCTTTTCCTCCATTGTTTGACCGGGAAATGTTCTTAAAGGCTTGAAAACATAACCAGTGTGTGTTAGACATAATAGTATTTGCCTCTTTGAAGCGCTGTCTGTGGGAAAGTCTTGCCCATCATGGGGTTAGATTAGTAGTTCAATCAAATACTCCTGATATGTTTTTTTTTTTCCCCTTCTATTCCCACCTTCCCCATCCCCACCTCTTTCTTTCTTTTGTGAGGGCATCTTAAACTTTATTATCTGACCAACTTTTCAAAGTCTGATATTGCAAAATTATATTTGCAAAGAATGTGGTATATTTTTTGTGATCATAAAACATAATGCTTCATAAATATATGTGGGTAAAAATTTCTAGTTTACAGTTGATTTAAGTAGCAGTAGATTTCCCCAGAAAACATATGTAGGGCTCATTTGAGCTAGATACTGGATATTCTTTTTCACTCAGCAGTTTTTCCAGCTGTAAAATTTGCTGTTTCTAGAATGATAAACCTTGTTTAATAAATGTTCACTGATATTCTTAATTGTTGTCTTTAGTGATTATAAAAAGAGACTAAATCTGCTAATTGTATAATATGTTGTAGACATTAATGTTGATGTTTGCTGTTGAAATACTTCCCTCAGCTGGAAAAAGTAATTCACTATTAACAAATTAAATATGTTTCTACTAAAGGCAAACAATGAGTGTTGTAGGTTTCATTGAATAGCAACATTTTAGATGTCAATTTTCTCCACATATGGGCTTACTTTTTAAGTTACAATTACTTTTCAAATTTCAACAGCGTTGGAATAATTTCTTTTGTGTGTTTCAAAGGTATGGGAACTGGTCTTCTCTGAAAAAAAATGTTTTTTCATAAACTGCATTTGGGCTTCCACTGTGGGCAATATTTTTTTTGTCGTGTTCCCCAAATAGAGATGAAAATGTAGCAAACTCGAGGCTTGTTTTTTGCCAGTTATTTTCAGTGGGTTAAAATGGGAAATAGCTATTCAATATAAGCAATAAAGTAATCTGTTTTAGCACAGTTTTGCATTTTCTAACAGTTGTTAAATAACATTAAGCAATAATGTAAGGTTAAAAAAAACCCAAACCAACTAAACGGGAGGAATATAAGCAAGCTAGGTCTACCTTACAGATGCAGGAGACATCCAGTATGATTTTGCAGGCAGTATAATTGTGTGAATGTTCCTAGACCCCAGTGGGCAAATTCATTCCTGGACATGTCTCTTGGTACTTTTGGGACTCTGCGCTGTACTCCATTATACTGTGTAGATCTGCCTATGGAAACTGGCTGCACCTGCTGATTCTATCAAGTTTCTAAAGATTGCAAGTTAATTTAGGTGTGTTCATCAATTGCTGTTTGCATTTGTTTATAAATGCCACTATTGATTAAAGTAACAATTTGTACTTCTGAAAACTCCTGTATCTCTTAAATAGCTGGGTTGTGATTTTTGAGCATGCTATGGTATTGATCTGTCTATACTTTCATACATTTGAAATATTTCCCACTTTGTTGTAATATACAATACAGAAGAACATAGAAATGGTAAAGAATTGGCATAATTGCAATAAAATTGGCAAGTGTGCTGTCCTGTTTTCTAGATAAAATAATTAGACATAGAGCATGTACTTTGAAGGACACTGCTCATGCTATCATTGCTGCTGAACTGGATCCAGAATTTAATAAGATGTGTGAAGAAATCAAGGAAGCAAGAAGAAAAAGAGGTATGTTTGACTTCATTTATCATAACACAACATCTTTAGGATAGAAAACAGAATTTACAAATGTCCATATAAAAATTCAAGTTTAAGATGAACTACAGAATATATGTTAGACTCAGGTGGTGCATGTTAAAGGATGACTGAACTTGAAATGTGTCTACTTTTTCCAACTATGTGAGCTGGTCTGATAAGGCACCATCCTTCTTTTTTAAAGAAGGATGCATTGCCTACCGGTACAAATAGTATTGTAGAACATAGTGAACAGATAAATGCTGGGATTGCTATACTAACTCAACATGTGAAACCATAGCTGTAGTCTGAAAATGCCATGTAATGCAGTATAATAACAATTATGATAAGGCAGAATGGCATTTAAAGCAGTGGATTTTCAGTTCACCCTGGCATGTGCACAAGTGTACTTTTGATGATAATCTGTTGATTTTTTGGATTAACAAACAACTATTACATCCACGTTGAGGGGAGCATGAGGTCAACAATCTGATAGTCCAGAATCGGGAAATACAGCCCCCTACATTGGAGGACATCACTGACTTAGGTTATGTTTAAATTAGTGCAGTTGTTTTCCACTTGTAGTCCATAGACCTCCAAGTCTGTTGTCAGCTTCTAAAGTGACCACAGAAGGTAATCAAAAGCCCAAACATATTCCCAGTAGAGCTTTGTTTACATGAAAGATTCTGTACCTCCGTGGAAAATTTTTAAAGTTCTGAAAGTTGAAAAAAGTTGAAAATCACTGAACTATAACATTAGAACAAAATTTCGTGATGATTTTAGGGATTACTGATTTCAGTAATTCCAGTTTTACCTTGGCAAGTTATTTACTGCTTTGCCTCCTGCTTTGGTAAAAAACTGCATTATTTGATTTCTAGGCTGGTCTTAACTTAGAGCTGCTCGTTCTTGAAATACTTCTGTCAGTAGATTGAAGACCTTTTATTAATAAATTTCTTTGAACTAATCAAGTATCTGTAGGCCTTTTCTTCTTCAGATTAAAACAGATACAGTTCCTTTTATTTTCCCATTCAGTCATGCATTTTTTTGTCTTAATTCTGTACAAACTTCCAATGTGTGTCTTGAATTGTGGATAAGAGAACCAATTGTAATTCACCATGGTTGTAAAATAGAACTAGTATAATGCCTTCATTTCTCCTCTGTACTTTTCTATTAGAAGTATAAGAATATTCACAATTCTGGCCTTAGTGTCATGCTGTGAGCTATGCTCAAGTTAATTATCCATTACAAGTCCCCCATGATTGTTAAAGGTTATTGCTTCCGAGGTTAAAGTAACTGTTTGTAAGAGCTCTTTGTTACAAAGACTGACTAGTTGTCAGTCCCTGGCAACTAGAGGTTGTAGTCCCTCCTCACAAGTCTTACAAGAACTAACTGGGAAACTGCCCTTCTTTTTGTGGCAGTGACCAAGTAATACATATTTCTAGGGGCAAAACCTGCACACCCTGTTGAAGGAGGTGAGTTTTCAGAAGTCATAATTTAAGGCTGATGGTGTCATGCAAGGAACTTGTTAAATTAAGAAAAAGAAGGTACTATTGGTGTTAAGATGCTGATTAGTGGACCTTCAGAGGTAGGTAGGTGATTAGCAGTACCAGTTTGTGAGTGACAACAGCTCACATACAGCAATGTGTTTCAGTGGGTTTCAAAGTGCATTCTGTGTATCGGCGTGGATACTGTTACAGTGTCACAGATACCTGCAAGTCACATTTCAAAGATGCTCATCCTTCTGGACCACATTGTGGTGGTTTCACAAACAAATGAGCTCTGCAGCTTGTCCAGCTGCAGAGTGTGGAAGGCTAAGGTCACTGACTGGATTAGCAAGGACAGAAGACTTGGAATGCATGGAAGAAGCTGTGTTAGATTAACTGGTTATGAACAAAGAGTGAAGAAAAATGTAACTCTTGAGGTCTGAGAAAACCTCATACTGTAAGGCAAGCACAAGAGGTTGTCCTATCCCTGGATCAGGATTTGTGTCCAAGATTGTGGTGTAGAACATCAAGAACATGGTGTTTCAGACACGTAGTCTTGGCACTGGTCATTGTAATGGATGGAAGGGATGTGAATGCTGATCAACCTTGCCATTACTCCCATTTTACTCTACAGAATATGCCCATCAAGACAGCAGGTCAGGAAAATCACAATGCATCTGCTGGTTTAGACTTAGACGTGTACCTTGTTTCGGAACATTTTGGACAAAGGTCGCAAAGACATATACTTGCATTTTCTTCTTCTGATTAGAAAAGGTTATTAAGGATTTATTAAGGTTATTCATCACCAGGTTATTAAGGAATTTATGGTTTCTTCTTTGGATTGATTACCAGATGGTATGGCATAGAAGTGACCCCCACATTCTCCTTCTTCCTCTCTGCTTCATAATAGTGTATTTTGAAATAATGGAATGTTTCAGTGAGGAAATACTTGAGGAAACCTGTGTAAGTAGCATAAGCTATGCCTTTTGCTGACCAAAAGCTTCGTACATCTAGTCACCTAAATGCACGGGTGGTTGCTCATACCAGGCTATTTGCCTGAGTGGAGCTGCCCGATGAACTCATGCTGAATCAGGCAGCCAGCCTTTTTGCCTGACCAGTGTATGAGACAAAGTGGTGGGGAATTGAACCCTTAAGTATTTCTTTTTAATATCAACAAGAGATGTCCAAGCAAGGCCTTAAATGAATGTTGAGACTGAAATCACAGTCGATGTGCTTCACTGTGTGATGCACAGCAGGCTTTTTTTCAGCTCAGAGTACCCTAAGCTTCTCTTTTAATCTTCCTTTAAAAGTGCCAGATGGGCATATATACAGTCTGATGGGAAAAAAACCCCAACGTTCAGTGTCCACATTTCTCTGCATATATGTCTGGACCCAGCTTGGTAAAAGATCCTACATTAAAGCCTTACCAGAGTTAAAATTCTTAGCTTGCCAGCAGCACTTTTGTGAAAGAAGGCCAATAAGAGTGGGACTATGAAAGAAAAGTCCAGCCTTATGATATGAATCTGATAGCAGTTCTTGGACTAAATATAAAGCTTGTACTAATACCTGCTCAGAAGAGATCAAGGTAGTATTGCAATCACAGATTGACTTAGAGAGGGTGGCTGTGGCCATCAGAAAGGAAGCTTGTCTTCTGACAGAAAGAACATACCCTATAACTCGATTAGATATTGGCCAGCATTTTCTTGGCTACATTTGGAAAGACTTCAACATTCAACATGAGATTTGGGTGGAATTGAGCAAGCTGATCTGCATGAGGCTTCTAATAGATTATTTGGAAATGTTATCAAGTGCTTCTGTCTGGAATCACAGAGGAATTTGGAAGGCAAGTGACACATAGTTGTAGACTTTTTAATCTTTACCCAGGTGAAAAGTCATTGATTTTCTGAATTGTGACATGTATTAGCTCTTAATTTATTTCCAGGATACTGAAGATTAAAGTTAAGGCTAAAAAGCTCCATATCCATTTTCTTCACAATTCTCTTGGCAAGTTATTTAGCAATCCTACGTAGTTTTAAAATGGAAGGTATTTTCTACATCACATTCGTTTTCCTCAACTTTTTTGTTTTTTGTTACATCTGCCATTTTTACTTAGTACTGAGACTGGTGACCAGTCTCAAAAGAAGTACTGCAGTGTAACAGAGTAATAAACTGTATAATAAAATTAATATCTAGAAGTTAAACTAGAATTTCTTGTTCTTGTATTACTGAAATGAGCTGCTGTTGTTGAAAGATGGTATGTCTAAGGATAGCAAGTTCTAAGATGATAAATTGAAAACAATATATACTAGATAACTGGAATTTGCAGCTTCTTGTTGAAACCAGCAGATAACAAGGTAGAAGTGGTGGATATTTTGAGTAATGAAATAAGTTTGATGTGCAGTTTAAAGTATTTTTAATGGTACATAGAAACTTACGCTGTAACTGTTGACTGTTAGGTGAGAGTTCCTTTGTGAATCTTTTAATTTCTGCATCCATCAGTTTTAGAGCTCTTTGTCAGCTCTTGATCACTTGGTTCTGGTTACTGTTGGAGACTTGGTATGACATTTGGAAGACTTTTAGTGCATGGATAGGAAATTCTGGTTCACAAATATGAAACTTCAGAGTGTCATTTATGTCTTTTAAATGTGCTTAACCAATATGAAAGTTTGCATTTTTAGAATTTAATTTAAAAACCTATGAAATAGAAGCTATGAGATGAACTTACATTACAGAAAGCAAACCAGACTTTTTGTTGAAAGCAGGATTGCATTTTCTTAATCTAAGAGCTCATACTGACTCTGAAATGGATACATTTTACATAGCATAGATCATGGTGACAATACAAGGTTTTTTATTCAGATATTCTTTTCGATATGGCATACAATGCCATTATGAATTGCCACTTATTTTAAATCATCTGTTTAAAATCAGGAAAAATTGAAACTGTCAATACGAATTTGCTTTGTAGAGGAAATACGGATAGAAGAGTGCAATCTTTGGGGACCCCAGTGTGAGAGAGAGTCATATTTTTCTAATCCGTCAGAGCTGACAGTTTTAAGAACTTGCAATCAATAAGTTATTTTGTCAGTAGAAAACAAATATTCTTGATTCTAATCTTTGTTTTGAATGTCCAGCTAAATATTAATTGATGTGGTGGTGTTGCAGCGTCGTATTCCAAGTTTCTTTTTAAATTCAATAGTTTTATGCAGCTTGGTTTATTTAAATAGGTATGGTTATCTTCTGTATGCAGGCTTATCAGTAACAGCAGAACAAATAAATCCTCACGGCTCCACTGTACGGAAAACAGAAGCTAGAGTTGAAGAGGCATTTCGGAACAAACAAAAACCCACAATGGCGGTGTGGCCCAACTCTACGAATAAATGTGCATGTGAGTACCTTCGGTGATAATTTTGCAAAATTAGCGGTGCTTCCAAGGGCAAACATTTCAAATATGTCTCTACTACTGTTTATGGGTTATTTCTAGAAGTAATTTTAAGCGTGAAACGTGGAACTTTAGGAAATACTCTTTTTCGGACTGTGTGAAATCTCTGCCCAAGAACCTGTAAAGAAGCAAGATTTCTGTTTTTGTGATAAAGAATAACTGTTTTTCTAATGTAATATGAGTATTACATTTTTCTTTGTAAAATGCTATTTTCAGTATAAGATGACTCTGATCCAATGAGAAGATAATGTTTGATGAATGTTAAGATTTGTTTACGCTGTGTGTACTCACAGGTACATACCTACATGCTGCTTAATACTCTCTCACATGCACTATAGTTACTCACTTCATACCTTCAATGCATACAATATCATGCTAAAAGCTAGAAAAGATTACAAATTTAACTGTATTTTCCTTCATGGCACCTGGTTTTCAATAGTCAGTACCCATTGTTGGAGGATACTCTCGCTGCAGCCTACTGCATTAGTCTAATTAAGTGGTCAAAATCTCTAGAATTGTGAGGAGTGACTGGGGTGTAGGTAATCAGAGTCACTGCTAATTATTTTCAACAGGTAAGTTGATCAGAACAGGTAAATACACAAGAGATTTTTTTTTTTTATGAACAAAATAAAGACTATAAGAGAAAGTGAGTGTGAGGGATATACTGTTAGTTTTGCATGGCTTTTCCGCTGAAGATGTGGAATCCATTATTATATTATTAATAGCATTATCAATTATTGCTTAATAGGCAAACTGATAGATTGAAGCTGGCAGATTTTCATTGGTCTTTGTGCTTTTCTTCATGGTGCTTTTCCTTGATGACAAACAGTTTTCTAGGCATGGTGATAACTGCTCAGAGATGAACATTGTTTATATATGAATGATAGTGTTGATGTCAAATAGTTTAATTAATTAGAGGTGTATGGTTTTATTTCCTGAAGCTGTAATTTCTTCCGTTAAAGGAATTAAAGTCAATCGTACAGAGTTATGGCTTGAATAAACTGTTATATGATAAATTGATGATGTGGATCCAAGCTGTTCTTTATTCATTTGGCAGTTTGTGCAAAAACAGAGAGAGGAGGGAAAGGATTCTCAATTTTTGTTTTAGTTTCCTATGAAATCCAAGATGGAGATTCTCAGTCTGGCTGATCTACAGAGCACTTTCCTGTCTTTGTATGCTGTGCAGCAGGCAGTAGGGTTTATAGACCGGCAAACCACGCATCTTTTTGGAAGAGAGATAGCAGCCATTACTGATGACTTGTATAAAAAGAAGCTCTGATACTTCTGCTGTCTTCTCTACCTTATGTTGTGGATGCAGTGGCAGTTGTTTGAAGACTAGAGCCATTGACTGAGGGAAACAGCCAGTGTTTCTGTGTGTAAACAAAAAAGAAGTTAGTGTTAAGGCACTGTTCATTCTGGTATTTTGGTGATTTAGGTTGGAAGGCAAGAAATTTGAGGCTTAGTGATGTTCGGAACTATGACCAAATTAAAATCTGCCTTTTAAGGCGGAGTCTGGGAAAGGTAGCTAGTCCAGGAGGGATGTGATGCATCTAGTAACCAAGAGAGAGAACTAGGAATTGATGAGCAATCAGAAATCTGCAGAAGGGATTCAAGTAGTACATGGGCACACTTAAAAATTGATGTGGTAGGTTCAGTAGAGACTAGAAACTAGGAAGAGAAACAGTATTACAAGGGTGTTTGGAGGAAGGAGCAGAACTGAGCAGATTTTCGGGAGCTAAAATAGCAGCAAATTATATGGTAGATTGTGATTGTATAAATGGAAGAAACAAGTTTAGAGAAGGGATTTCTGAACAGAGAACATTTTAGAGGTAAAGTGGCAATCTTTTTTCTGGTCAAGAGCGAAGATTTTTTTTTTTTTTTTTTAAGACTAATATGTATTACACAAGCAGAATAACAAGGAGAATGATTCATGTATTTTAAATACACCGGGTAAAAATTGTACTTCACAACTAATAATTCTGAAAATCTTCCATTTTTTCGGCTATTTGAACTTGAATTTTTTTTTTTCCTTAGATAAATCTAAGGAAAAAAAAAATCACCAATCATAACTTTTTATTTTTTAGGAGCTTTATTTTACAGTATTTTAGAAAATAGTTGCAAAAGGTCAATTCAGACGAAACACTTGAGAACCGTAGAGGGAATTATTGTCAAGCATCTTCTCTAAAAACCAGAGTGGACTAGAGACAATGTACCAACCTTCCCCAGTTTAAAGCCTTGTTTGCTGTTCAGGACTAGTACCATAGAGAGCAAGAGTTAGTTTATCGTGTGTTGGTTTGTTTTCTGAGGTGGTGTATTTTGTATGAAACTTTATTTAGTTTTTTAGTTACCTATTATTTTGTGATTTAATTTTTCAAATGTATGCTAGAATTTTTTTTTAATTTGATTAGACCAGAGGGGCTATCAGAAGTGTGGCATAAAGTAGTTGTTCTATTTGACGGTGTGGTGATACGCCTTCCTGAGTTAGATTTAATCTGCAACTTCCATTTCTCTTGTTGAAGGTACACCTGCGGTGGATTGTGTGTATGAGTTTTAAAAGTATTGCATTATTAGAAGTTGCTGCAAATCCATTTGGGAGAGTTCTGCCACAGATAACTTAGAATATTTCCATATTGACTGTGTATATTGAGAAAAGTGCAAGTGTTCTGGTGGGAACTTAGAATGGGTATAGGTCAAAAGCCTGATATAAGTAATTGTGTGATCATAGAATCACAAAATTGCTGTGGTTGGAAGGAACCTCTGGAGGTCATCTAGTCTAGCTCCCCTGTTCAGAGCTGGTTGCTCAGAGCTGTGTCCAGTTGTGTTTTGAATATCTCCAAGAATGGAAGCTCTGTGATATGCTTGGGAAACATCTTCTAGTGCTTAGCCACTCTCACAATAATTTATTGTTCTTAATTTTGAGTTGACTGTCTTGTATTTCAGTCTGTTCCCCATTACCTCTTGTCACTGGGCACCAATGAGAAGGGTCTCGTTTTGCCTTTGTGTGTACATGTGCGGAAAAGGAAACTACCAGCAATATGCACTTCGGTGTGTCTGGTAAATGAATCATTGCTAAGTAGATTAGATACACGTTAGCACATAAAACATTAGCATCTCTTTAATTATTGGGATGCTGTTTATAACTTTGTTATACTGCTCTATTTTGCCAGTAGATGGAGTATGTTGCATATCATTTTACTGTCTTGCAGTTGCTTCCTTTAGTGTTACATATAAATAAACTGTATGGGGGAGATTTGGTTTTACATTCTTATCTTTTTTCCAATATTTAACAATAATATATTTTAGTGATACACTGCAGATTTTATGTTTTCTTCACAGGGAAGATGTCTTTTATGCCGCATGATAAATAGGATAGCTGTGAAAATGGCATTTGGAGCAAATAAAACAATTAATATATTTTGTGTTATGTGAAGTATTAAATATACAAGTTTTATATAAAAGTCATTTTATGAAATATCAAGTACAGACACAGCTAACTTTTCCCAATAATTGAAATGATTAGTAGTCTCTGTAGAAAGAACTGTAGGGAGTTTAAGCAAGGATATAAAAAACTGGTGCAGAAAATCTAGTTCCAAAATAAAGAAAATTTTCTGTGCCTTTTTATGTTGGGTTTTTTTTGTCTTCTTTAAATAGCAATCTTTGCTATCATACAAAACTCTGTTTTTGCTTTACAATGGAAAGGAGCTTTTGTTTTGGCAGGAGTGTTTTTTAAAAAAGATTTTAGCAAGAAAAGGTCTTTTGTTTATAATCTTTCTCAGAAACCCTCTTATTCTCAGTCTGTCTGATTTTTCATCTGTTTAGTCTTTTTTCTTTGCCCTCTCTGCTACAGTGGTGTCCATGATCACTCTACTTCAGGCATTCATGTGACTGCAGTAATGCCTTATCAAAGGACATGGCAGACCAGATGCTGTATGGTTTTTATTATTTTAACTATTTTCTGCCTTTTGGAGTGCTGCTGAATTTGGGTTCAGAATTTGGATACTAGCATATTAAACAGTATTCCAGAAGCTAACATTAAAATCCTAGTAGCTGCTGATGTTCTATCTCAAATCCTACACTTGCAACTGTTTTCTTTTCTCCTCCTGCTCTCCAGAAAAGGGATTTGACTTGGATTAATTCTCACTTGAGAGAGAGGCAAGTACTGTAACTTGACCAACACCATTAAAAATTATTTTCTGGAATTTGAGGACATCTTTACTCAGAGCTCAGACAGAAGTTTGTTTATCTTTTTGTTTCTTTATCATTTTGTTCTGGGTAGTGTAGGCATTAGTATTTGGGATCAGAGCAGTTTGATCTCCTATATCTGACATTCGCTTCAACCAGATGCTTTAAAAGGAAGTTGCAAACATTTGAGAAATAGAATTTTTTTTTTTCCTGCCTGATTTTGAAGGAAATACAGTCTTAGCTGATTCTGAAGTGGTTAATAGAATTTTTAATTTTTAAAACTCATAGGCTTTGTAATTCTTCTAATTTAAAATGCCATTTAGTGAATTTCTGACTGCCTGATCTTTTCTGGGATCCCATCAAACTTTTGGACTCGGTGATATCTAGTGGTAAAGAAATTTTCTTTCATCACTATTAAATATCTGCCTCTTGAATTCATCAAATGTCTAACAGAGGGCAAAGAAAGTCCTACAATTTACCTGATCAGTGACATATTTGTATTCTCTTGTTCTTCATCTCCTTTCTAACTCAGTAATGCAAGATTGTTCAGCCTCTTTTAAGAAGGAGGATTTCCTGGAAGCATTATCACCGCCTTTCTTATAAACATGGTAAAAAGAGATGTTTTAGAAAAGGTTTTTTAGATGAGTTCTGCTTAAATATTTTTTTTTCCTCAAAGCGGTAGGCACAAGTGATGTCATAAAAAACAGTTTTCAGACCTTTTAGATACATCTTATTCCTTCCTCCCTTTTGAAAACTGTGGCAATGTTTGCTTTAAATCGTTTAAAGACTCGGTGTAAAGTTTCTCTCTGCAGAAGTTGATTTTATTGTGATTTTTACCTGTTTCTTAACTTGAATTTTCTTTGTTGGTTTGGTTTTTTTGTTTTTTTAGTTTTGCCTCCTTGACACACAGACTAACCAGCAGCGATGAGCCTTTCAGATATGTGATATAAATGAATGCTGTAAACTCTATTGAATGTTATTTTAATTGGAGTGGGAGCCTCTTCTCTGCTTCTGAAGTTGCAGGAGAACCTTGCATTTATTCATGGCTCTCTTGCAGCAGGGAAGGTGTCATTCAGTAGTCCTTAAGAGCTGGCTGAATGTACAAAAATGTAAATAGCTGTAATAGTTGCTATTCTACAGAGCTACTTAGCAGAGGGAAAATGAGCAGATCTATAGAGGTGGAAAGTCTAAAACTGATCTCCACAGGTGATATTAATCTGATTGTCTCTTCTCTTTTGACTTAATTTTTCTCTTTAATTTTCCTATGTGACTGTCTTGTCATGTACTTTACTAGCATAGTTACTCTGGTTTCATGTAAATTACATTTTTACCTTCGTTTCCCAAGAAAATAATACCTGTGTTCTCTGTCCATCTCTGCTCCCCTAATAACTTCTGAACCATTTAGCTGAGTTCAGACAGATTTGTCAGGAGTTGAGCGCTGAAAGATTAGATTCCTGCAGGTTTTCTGAAAATGAGTAGCTGGATAAATCTATGCATCTACTGGAGGAAAAGGCTATACATTGAAAATGGCAGTTACCTGTTCTGCCTGGCCTTGTGAGCTGATCAGTTAAAACATTGTATGGGCCAGGCATGGCATGCACACCTCTGATGTAGTGTATCTTGTATCCTGTTCAGCTGGGGTGGCGAGGAACATAAAAGATATTGGGAGAGTTTTGTGAGAAATACTGGGAAGAGCTTGAGTTGAGAGCATTACAGGGGATGGTAGGGGAAAGCATCTGTCTAGGGGGAGAAAATGCTGGGGATACTGCAGCCAAGATGTTTTTGGAAATATGCTTCATCTCGTTCTACGGAACTTGACTCTCTGTTCTTGAGTGGAAGTGCCCAGGTTCTTGGTTATATAACATAAAGTGTTGCATATGCTGCTGTTGATCAAATATATGTTAAGTTGTTGTGTACAATTTTTTAAAATGTATTTGTCAGGTCCGTGCTTTGAGTGTCTTCCATCTAGGTGAAGAAAATGGCCTGTCTTCTAGCAGTTAGTTCCACAGTCACTTCAAGCTGGTCAAACTGCAGGTTACTACTAAAGGTGCTCTCTTGTCTTTTCACTGATTGCATCTTTCCACCATTTCCCCTGTGCCAGCACTGTTATTCATGAGCTGTAAAACTCAGTTGGGGAGCTGAAGATGTTGAAAACTACCCCAGGAAAAAAAAAATGTTGCAGACAGATTTAGTTCCCTTATCTGTTTTACTGCAGGAACAGTAATGCCGGCACAAATGAGGTAGTGGAAATGCTATAGCTGGCTTTGTAGGGAGAAATGGCTTTGTCTGCTAGTGGAAGCTGGCACCTCATTTTGCTTTTTAAGCCATTGTGGAACTGTGTTCTGTTCTTTCTTGCTGCTTATCTCTGAGTGCAGTTTGGGACTTTATGACTCAAAACTCCAGAGACTTTCAAGTGGACTATTCATTGCCCTTTGGTAAGGAATGTGGAGCTACTGGAAGCAGCTAAATTACTGTGGCAGATATATAGATATCCTGGATGCTGCATAGGAGAGCATAAATTGCTGGTAATAAGCGCTTTCTCAAGGCTTTGAGTTACTTTACACACACGACATCAGAAAAAAGTTTAGGGTTTTGATCATGGAAGAAAAACTTGAAATACGTGCATTACTTCAAGTGGTTCTTGATGATACTGCAGACCCAAAATCTAGATCCATGGTGATCTTGCTTGCCATGAGAATCTCCTTCAGACTTGAATCCCCAGGAATTCTTCATGAAATAAAGGTGATAACAGAGAATCTACTCTTTGATGGATGTGAGTTTTATCATTTAATGACAGAGGATTCACGTTCTCTGATGGACTTTTCGGCAGTGTGGTGGCAGATGGGGGTCATGTTTTCTGCAGCAGGAAGTGAATTTGTTAGCCTCCAGTACAAGAATTTGTACTGCGCTCTATACTGTAGTAGTCAAGCTACAGAAATTTCAAGAGAAGTATACCTGCTTTGACTGCTACATCTTCTCATTAGAGCTCCTCCAGATTAAGGCAAGCAGACTTGCTTGTTAATGATTGACAATCTTTGAATCTTTTAATTATATCTGCTTACTTTTCCAAGTGTTAACTTTATATAGTCTGCAGTTCTGTTGCCGTACTGATGGATTTGTGGGACAGCAACCATGTATACCTTGACTTTGAAACTTCTGTACCATTCACATATGATTTTGATATCTGTTTTCCTGACACCATGCTAAACAGAAAGGTGACAGTTACCTCTAGATCTTGCAGAAATATTTCAGGGATGTGGGAAGGATTTAGATTTTTTTGTTTGTATTGTGGGTTTTTTGACCATTACTGTTCTTTAATATCCAAGAACTGTACATTGATCTGGACAGGGTTGGTGTGTGCTGCTAGATAAGGATGCTTATCTCACCAGAAAATACTGTCTTTACTTGGTGTATCTGATTTGAGAATCTTAAGGCAGAACCTGTCAGTGTGTGAGAATTTCTGGAAGTCCCATACAGGTTTCATTTTACTTAACTTGTGCCTAGAGGACTAGTCCTTCTGGACTACAAAACTTCTTTTTTAATCATGGGAGGCCATCTCTGGAGGAAATGCTGTCTGCTGTAAGTTTAGGGATCTTTCATCCAACTCTCGAAGTGTCTTAACATAGGAATGGAAGAATTGAGAAACTTCACTTACTGCTTAACTAAATATGAATTTATATTCAGTGATTAATTACATTGTATTACATCACACTTTTATTCTGTCTACACAGACTGTGCAGTTTAGGGGGAAGAAAAAAGAGTGGGGAAGGTTTTTTTTGGTACCAACTTCATGTGAACCCAAATGAAATGTTACGTGTGACTCATGGTCAGACAGGTATTTATTGCCATTAAAAATTCTGAATAACTATTTACAAAAAAGTAAACCAGAAGGAAGCTAGAATTGAAGTGAGGATCCCCTTGGCAAATCTATAGAGGTTACATGAAGATTATAGAGAGAAGAGTTCAGCAATTCAGAAGTCAAGTGAATGTATTCATGTGTGAATAATTGGTATTATAATAGTTTGAGTTACAGAATCTCAGTTCTATAAAGCAGGATTCCTCTGACAATAGTATTTCTACTGCCTCTGGCACAAATACTACCAAAAGACTGGGTACCAATGAGTAGACTTCAGAGAAGTATTTTTAAAAGGAATAATTGAAAAGGTGTTAAGGCTTTAACTTGCAATTGTATGCACTCTGTTAATTTTTTTAACAAACCCAAGATGACCTTTAAAGGTCCCTTCCAACCCAAACTGTTCCATGATTCTGTGGTTAAATCAAAGTTTTTCTTCTGTAAATAGCTTTCCCATTCTGTTACTTACTGAAAACTTCAGTGAATAATAGTGACTATAAAATAAAAAGTGTGGGATTCTGCTGCTGCTAGTTTACAGTTCTATAAAATACCAGCATGAAGGTAGAGGAGAGGGGACTGCAAGTTAAGTTTATTTTTTAGCAGCAGTCCATTAACCCATTAGTTCCTGCCCATTAGCCCTTTAGTTTTGCATTAGTTTTACCCTGTGGTAGTTCAGAGATAAATTTTACTTTTTCGTGCCTCATATGAAAGCTTCTCAGGTCTGTGTTATTCTTGCAGTAGTGTCTTTTTCTTTCCAGTAAATATAAAGGGAAAGGTGTTGACTTCTACATTTGGTTACACCAAATGTAACATTTGTTAATTAATATTAATGTACATTAAACACCCCTCCTACTTGTACCACTTCCTTAGCTTTACTGGGGGAAGCGGGCAGGACAGAAAGACTGGTGGTTGTTTTTGTTTTTAAATGTTGTATTCCTTGCTCAGCTTTTCACTCTTCCTAGAGGCTTGGCTTTCTATGCAAAAAGAAAAATCTGTGTAGTGATGTTCTGGGTGCTAGGGAACTGGAACCATAATTTCTTCTCCAATCCCAAAAGACACTCCCTTTGCAAAGAGCCTTGCAGCCCAGATGAGAACAAAAAAGCGTCATTTTGAAGGGGCAGTTCAAATGTGAGGACTAGAAGTCTACTTTCAGTATGATCAAGAACATAAAAACTGATGAATGGGCTCAGAGATATATCTCACTGAGGTCATGAAAATTATGTGGGCAGGTTTTGTGTTTTGATACACAGTGTATCTTTAAAAAGAATGTCACCTTTCTTATTAATTTATACATTTTAGGACATATAAAAATTTCCTTTAAAAGACTTTTACTCCACTTCTGTGTTTTATTTGTCTGTCTTTGGAGCTGGCCTGAGGCTAAACCCATTGCCTCATAGGGGAATTTTTTGTCTGTAAGTTTGCACGTCCCTGTTTAGTTTCAGATTTGCTGCTTCTGTTAATGAAAATCTCTTGCACAATCTAGCGAAAGACTACATGAGCTCCTGAAAATTTATGTGAGCAGGTTTCAGTTTGTCATCAATAAAACAGCAAAACTGACTGTAGAAACTGTTATCAAATCTACAAAATAGCTGAAGAAAGGGGATTTTCCCCTCAAACAGTTCTTAGTAATGATTATTTGTAACAATAAATACACACTCCAAGAGAGACCATGTTTTTATTGCAATACGACTGTATGTTCAGATAGCTTTGAAAACTAAAAGGTTAAGATTTATTCATAATGTAGTGGTTAAACCACCTGCTTACATACGCCGCTCATGGGGAGTAAATTCTGAAGTACAGTTGTGCTTCTCTGAGCTTCTGTGATTTGATTCTCAGTGCTTGCACCTGAATAGTGCTTGTATCTTCAAAGCAATTTAATAAATACTGATCTTTGTAACTCAGTGTGAGATTGGCAGACACAGATCTAGGACTTAATATCCCATAAATCAAAGCAATGTACAAGTACAGAGAACGTTATGGAGGTGCTCGACATAGGAGTTCATTTCAAAATGGAAGAACATTTGTTAATCTCTGGTAATTATTGCCTGTGATTTTCAATTATAATCACTTGGCTGCAACTTCAGCAATTTTGCAACAATATGTTCAGTCTCACCATTACTTAAATTTGAATGTAGAAGTTAAATTTTTTCCCTGATCTTTTCCTTAGTCTTCTGAGCTGTGTCTTTGGTGCTCTTGAAAAGGATGTTGACAACGCTGTTAGGTTTTGAATGGTCTTCCTTCTTTATTTACTGATCATATTGCAAATGTGCCCCAAAACCTCTTTTAGGTTCGTGCCTTAGTTGTATCTCGCTGCAAATAGGTCAGTAACAAAAAATGCCCCTTCTGAAAAAAGTTTGTGTGATTTTTCAAAGGCACAGAGACTACTCATAAGAAATAGGAACAGTGAAAAAGTAAGAATGCAGATGTAATGAAAAAAGGATCATGTGCCCACGTTGTTTCAAGTTAAGTTGCATAATATGTGGGGAAGGCATTAGTGGTGAGGCCAGTTTAAGGAGCTGTGGTTCCTCTTCTGCATACCCTCATTGCACAACTGCAGGTGTTTGTGAGGTCTTGCTGTAGACAGGGTTGGTAAAATGGTGTAAACCAAAAATCTTCATCTTTTGTCAATGCAGTGAACTTGAGTACTGAGGTGTGAATGAATGAAAGATTGAGAGCATTATTCTTCAGCTGATTTAAACACTGGAGATACCTTTGAATTGGCAATGGACATAACATGAAATGAGAGGTTCTTGTTAGATAAAGGGCAGAAAGCCTTTTCATTGTTATGACAGTTATGCCTTGGTATGGGACGCCCATGGAGATCATACAGTCTGCATCCATGGAAGTTTTCAGTAGATGTCTGGGGAAAGCCCTGAGCAACCTGGTCTGCTGTTGTAGCTGAGCCTGTTTTGAGTAGTAGGTTGGACTAGAGACTTCCTGATGTCCCTTCCAACCTGAATTATTCTGTGAATCCATGGATTGCACTTCCCTTTGCTTTGTTGTATAACAATTTCAATTGCTGAGGTTCTACAAAGGGGAAAAAGGGACTAACTGTCTTTAGAGTCTGTGTTACCCAAATGAGAATGACTGTTTTCTACATCATTGACTAGCTGTTTTCTTTAAGTGCATTACCTATAAATGGGTATATAAATGTATATAAAATACATTAGGTAGGAAAGGCTAGCAAGTCTTCCTTGTTTCCATAGTTTAGAGTATGAATTGTGTACATGACTGCATGTTCACTTCTCATACTTCTAAAAGTTCTTGGTATCTGTCATTTGCTGACATTGAAATCAACAGACAGCTTGCCTTTTCCTTGAAATATGAACACATTTGATTGTCTCTCACACTACAGCATATTCTAATATCCTAGTCTGTTTACTGAGGGGTACCTGTGCATCTAAAAGTTTGTGTGTTGGGTTTTTTTCCCCCATTATAATTCAGTTCGAATAAGGAGAAAATCAAGACGGCGCTCGCAGTGGGGGAAAGGCATTATTAAGAAGAGGAAAGTCAATAATCTAAAGAAAGATGAAGATGATGCAAAGTTTGCTGATGATGAAAATCATGGAGAGGACAGTAAATTGCTGGAAAATGGAGAGCTAGAGATCAGTACTGACTGCATTGAAGAGAACGGAGAGGAAACAGGAGATCTCTCTATGACAAATGATGAATCCTCTTGTGATATTATGGATATAGATGCAGAGCAGAGGCTTAACAATGGGACATCAGGAAAGGAAAACAATTTTGCATCCACAGAAGAAGAGAGCTCAAATGAATCTCTGTTAATAACCGACAGTGTTACCTTGAGTGCTGAAAAGGAATTAAGGAAGGACTCTACATCAAAAGGGGACTGTGTGAATGGAGAGAGATCTGTACACAGCTCAGAGGGTATACCTGTTCCAGCATGTCATAATGGTAAAATGGAATCAGTTGATGCTGTTTCACCCTGTGACAACAGTGATGAGTCTAGTAACAAGCAAAAATCTTCATCTGAAGATCAGCCAAAGGAGAAAACAGAAACTTCCAGTGAAAATCAAGGGGCTGATCTAGTGAAAGCTGAGTTACCACATTGCAGCAATAATGAAAAAACACTACAGAGCACAGATATTGAAACTAAAGATGCTGAAGCAGATAAAGAAGGTATAGCTTGTTTTCAATCTTTCTGTCCTTATCTTAGTGTCCAGGTTAATAAGTGTGTGTTTTAAATTGTAATATCTTATGTTACAATTATTATTATATGATAATATTTTATGAACTGCTGTCTATTTATTTGAAACTTTTAGTATACTTACAAGATTTAATTCTACATAGATAAATTAGAAGTCCACTCTTGGCTTGCTGTAATGTTATCATTGCTGTTAGGCAAGTAAGTATCTCCATACTTACAATATTCTGTTTATTTTTGGGAAATACTGAAAATACTGAGATAACATTTAAACAACAATTAAAGATTTAAACAATATTATCACAGCAGATAACTATGATATATGTTTTGGTCTATATGTTCTATCTGATCTATATTGTGATCTTTGTCATATGTTTTGAGTTGTTTTATTAGAGATTTATGATAAAAGTATCATTGACATTGGATGAAGGACCGTAGAAATAGGAATCCGTTCTTTTAAAAACATTTGCTTATAGCGAAGGTTAAAGGAGTTTAACTCATAGCAAAAGCCAGATAAACCATTGCTTATCTAATGGAGAAGTTACCTGGCTTTGGAGTTAGTCAACACAGAAACAGTGCAGCAAAAAGATAAGAGGAGGAGAAGGGAAATCCTAGTAGTGCATAAAAGAAGGGGCCATGTCTTTTGAAGACAAGAGACATAATTTCCTCTGGGAAGAGAAATAAATGCTTTGTGCATGACTGCCTTTTTAATTAGCTTTTCAGAATTATCTAAAAGGATGAAATCTTTACTTCAAAAGTTAGCGCTGAGATTCACGAAGTAAATGAGCTTTAACGAGAGATCTGAATTAGGAAAATATCGCTATATACATGTTGGCTGTGTTTGTACATACATGTTTTCTTAGAGAAAAGGAGAATAGTAGAAGAAAGGTATTAAGAATATCAGAAGAAGCGTATGATGTATGTTAAGAGCCTTTACCTTTCTAAATTTAGAAGTTGAAATTTGTATACATTAAGGATGGTTATAATAACAAGGCGTCTTCAGGGAAAAAAAGACATTTTAAATAGTTGAGGAGGAGAAAGACAGTGAGTGAGTGTAGGGAGAGAATCAGGAGGTGTAAAAATACTGTGTTCTCCACAACAGGATTGGACAGCAGCTTTAATATAGAGATAGAAGAAAACAGAAATGTGTCGCAAAAACATGAAGTTTCAGGAGTAGAGCAGATGGTAGAATTACTGTGGTGATGAAGACATGGGATGCTTTGGAGAGAAAAATGAGTATTTGATTCACATAGGCAGAAGGATTTTGAGTGTTAGCTTAATATCTGAACTTCACTGTATAATTTGACGTTGCTAAGTAGAAACGATACAATGGAAAAACTCAGTGATATTCAGTTTTCTGTTGGGACTTTGGAATTCAGTTTTAAAGATGACGAGTTTCTTGTGTGTTTTCTGAACTGTGGTTTTACGCACCTATAAACATTCAGAAATCTGCAAAGCTGATGAATAATGTGCACTGAGACAATGATGCTTGCTTCGTTCAAAAAAACCCAACAAACGAAACAAGCAAAATCAAGTGAAGAAACAAGCTGTTCATTTTGAGAGACTGACAGTGCTGATAATTCTTTTTCAAATTACAGGTATATTCAAAAGCAGGAAAACACGAAAAGGTGCTATGGAACAGTCAAAGCCCACAAGTTTAGAGCAGGTCCCAGAGGAACCATTGGATCCCTTACCCTCTGTAGTTGTTGACCATGACAGACTAAAGGTAACGGAACCAAAAAATAAACTGTTAACAGGCTCCATGAAAAATGCTTCCTTTTTCTGTTCTGGAGCAACCTTTCCTTTATTTTTGACTGCAAACAAGTATTATGACAGCAGTAACTTTTGAAGATGATTTGTCTATCAGTGTTTTTTGGATGAAAAGTTAGTAAAACTACTGAATCCTTACTGTCCCATCATTACTACCTTTACAAATCCAGTAATGGCACAGCAGTCCACTGTTTTAATTGCAGTTTTTGCAGGTACTCATGTGTGTTAATTGGACATGCCAGTTACTGAGGAACTGCTGGGTGCCTAGTAATTACGAGTTAACATCATCTTTTCCCTTACCCTGTATGTATACTTGGTGGAAAGAACTGTTAGTGGATTGATTGGAAAAGGAAATTGGAATTTGTGCTCATGTTTTGGCGTCATAGACTGAACCCCTACTAGTTAATTTTTGTTCAGTTTTGTCTCTATTTAAGAAAAGTTACAACAAAATTTGCTGTCTTCTATTGTGGAAACTAGGTTGACCTACTGTGAAATTTAGAAACCATTTGCTGCGGAGTACAGATGATAATCTCTTTGGAAACAATAGAAGTATTGATTGAGGAAAAAAAATCTTAAATTTTAGTCTCTGCTATTATGTAAAATACACACTTTCACCTTTTGTTTGAGCAGTTTTACATGTGTTGTCCCCCCCCCCCTTTCTTTTATTGTACCATTTTTCAACATCTATGGAATTCTAAATGTGTTTCCATTTGATATTTCTTAAAATTTCATGCCAATGCACGTTCTTAAAAATGTCTGCTTTAGCTATCAAGGCAGTTTTATGGTTTGCTTTGTCATAATTATTGACCAAGACGAAATAGGATGAAGTATCCACCTTTTGTTGTTCCAACAGAAACTGCTTGATTTGGTGGTTAAAAAGAGTGACAACCTGACTGTTGACCAACTTGAGAGATTGTATTCGCTCCTCAGTCAGTGCATCTACAGACATCGTAGAGACTATGACAAATCACAACTTATAGAGGTGATGTTGTACAGTTTCTTTTATTCTTTATCTGAATTTTGTCAGACTGGCTTTTCAAGAACTAAATTAATCTGTCAATTTATTGTTGTACTAGCAGGCAAAAGCTTTAAATAGACTTTGAGGAAAGTATCTATATACAGAAAAAAGTTTAGTGTAATAATGACTTAACAAACAGAGGTTGTTGCTAATAATACTTTCCTCAGAAAAGGATTAAGAATTTAACCTAAAAGAATGGAGGAAAAAGAGGAGAGAATACAGCAGCATGGAGAAGCACATGCTAACAGAGTAAAAATGGAGTAGAGGCAGTTTCCACATTTGTGGTATGAATAACAGTGGATGTAGTGGCTACTTCATAGGCATGCTGAGCCAACATTGCTGCAGTTGCTCTTACTTGCATTTGCGTTACTACGCAAAAAAAAAATTATGTATCTCTGCTCCATGCAGTTTGCTGATTGTGACTTTCATAAAAGACCTTAAAAGTTTGGAAACTTTCTCTAGATCAGTAAGTATACCCTTGTGAAAGTCCAATACAGCACGATTGTCAAGGAAAGAGAAAAGCAAAGAGTGGTTTAGGCTGCTTAAAGAATCCCTGCCAAAGATACGAGAAAAAGAAAATTATTTTAATACGAGTTTATAAAAAATCATGACTTAATAGAATTCAATAGCAAGGTTCACTCTATTGCTTATTTAACATGGAAAAGCATACAAAGAAAAATAAAGTTAGAAGTGGGTTAGAACGATTTATGCATGGGTTGGGGGAAATTATTTACATGGAATCAGGGAAATGATTTACGTGGAGTCAGGAAAATCGAGTTGAGAACAGGTTGGTGTGATTTATATAGGAGGGAGACCCTCCCGTTGAGTTATGAGGTTCAGAGTGGACCCCCTTGCTTTCTAAACTTCTTTTCAGTGAGGAGTCTAGGTGTGGCTGAATCCACTCTTAGTCCCAGACTTGGTCACCATTTTATGTCTAAAGAGGTTGGGTGCAGGGAAGGGTGAGGGAGGCCTTCCTATTGAGTCACCAAGTTCAGAGAGGACACCCTTGCTTTCTAAACTCATTCTCAGAGGAGCCTAGGCGCAGCTGGATCCACTCCTACTGCCAGACTTGGTCAACAGTTTACATCTAAAGGGATTAAGTGCAGGGATCTTAGTGTGATTATTTAACATAGGATTTTTGTGTTTTATGGCAGCAATCTAATGTGCAATAGTAACAATTTGAAATTCACGAACGGTATTAAGGTAAATCACAATACTAAATTATTTAATTTTCTAACAAAGCTTAACAACTAAGTGTTACTTAGTTAAAGACTTAAGGTTCGCAAATTGCACACACAGAGATATAGACATAGAGACATGTAAAGAGAGATATATATGTAAA
>NW_010516746.1:0-76521 GCF_000687285.1 Phaethon lepturus
TTTCCAACCTTGGTGATTCTGTGATACTTTTTAAATCTGTAAATCAATGTGAATAAGTACTGTTGAAGGTTAAGTGCTGTATAAAACACTTAAGAAAAAGCAAAGCTTCAGTTGTGAGGAAATAAAGTTAGGAATTGGTGAAAAGTCTAATTTTTTGAAAAATATCTTTCACCACAGGTGAAGAATGTACATGGCTGTACATAAAGACGGACGGTAACATCTTTGGGAAAAAACCTACTAGGTCAGCAGGATTTTTGTAGTTGTATAGAGAAATCTCTGACTAAAATATTTATTTATTTGTAGTGAAGCTGGAATAAAATTACTGATCTAATTTCTGTAGGTAACCTTTTCTATGATTATGAAAAGAAACACTGATCTAAATTCTGTTTAGGGATGACTGGTCAAAATACATTCATGTATAATCCCACTACTTAGAGATGCAGCGAGTATCTTGCAAAAAGTAAGTGAAAGTGAGCTTTATGTAGGCCTAGTTTTTCTCTTGCATTGATATACACAACTCTATCTTCAAGGATTAATATGAAAAAAATTCAGATACAAATGTCTGTGATACTAAACTATTGTTAAAAATACAGAGTTTTTAATATAAAATCTCCACAGTGGGTATTACCAGTACTTTACCTTTGCCTCATCAACCATGTAGTAATATTGCAAGACCTGTGATTAGCTGTGTCATTATAAAATACTAGCAGCCATGTTTACAATATTTAAGCTCTACGTGCATAGCTAAGGGAGATACTGGTATCTATCTTCGTAGTACAGTGCTATCTTTTCCTATATCACCTTTCTTTCTTTCTGGAACAATAAATTAGTTAAGCATGTAGACATTTAAAGTATAGTAGATGACCTGGTAACATTAAAAAAAGAGACCTGCACACAGGTCTCAGCAAGGTTTCTCATTTCACTACAATAACTTTGACATCATCTTCTCAAACATAACTGATCAGTTTTCTAAAATTTGTTTAAACCTCAAAATACAGTTTCAAGCCTACACTAAACACACTAGAGAAACACTTAACCTGGAAGTGATACATGAAGTTGTTAAGATGTATAAGCATGTGATCAGGCTGATAAACTGCTGAGAGGCCAGTTCGGTTAGGTTACAATCTGGTGTGGATTCAAAGGCAAAGTGCCTGCTCCTTGAGTTTCAATTTATAGAGCTTGTTTTCCTCCTTCTATTGCCAAACCAGCATATTCCCATGTGTCTCTGTTGGAAGGATGGGGAAAGCAGAGAATGAGTAGAGAACCCAGGAAGCTCTATTTATGTCTCTTCCTTAGGCTGCCTAAAATAAAGTTTAAAGATTCATCACGTACACTTACTGACCTTGGTACACTGTAGCTCAGATTTCTCTGAATTGCTTTATCTTACACTGTAATCATGTCTCAAAGACAAATAGCCCTGTAGAATGTGATTTATTTATTTTTCCTTTCCTCTTGGCTTTAAAAAAAAAAAACAAACCACCAAAAAAAAAACCCCCCAAAAACACTACACGCAAGATCCTTTTTTATTGACCTGACAGTGCAGGGGGTCTCAGGGCTTACCTGGACTTGCCTTGGCCTGAGCTGATTTTGTTGGTTTCAAAAATTGCCTAGTGGTAAAATGACTATGGCCTACATGTATTCCTTAAGCTCTCTCAAAACCATATATGGATCATTTATGCTCAACAAATAATAGCCTTCTTCAACTGAGGTTGGAGAAAGATTTGTCTATTTTCATACTTAACCTTGTTACCAAAAAAAGCAGATTCTGATAATGAAACTTGCAAAACTAACCCAAGCAGATGCTGAGCCTGAGGAGGAAGAACCTCTCACCATACCTTCATATTCCTCCTCATGATGATCATCTCAGGATGCTCTTCACTCCTTACGGCCTTTTCCTCCCACTCTTCCTGAGGAAAAGATTGAAAACTTAGTACCCAGAAAAAAACTGCAATGATAAGCAAAAGATAGGTATTTCAAGAAGATACCAGGAAGGTTTTTAAAGTAATTTTATCTGTGTTGTTGAGGCTTTTCTGAATTAATTGGGCTAATAGACTACTTAAAATATTAATTGGAATAACAATAATTTTTTAGTTCCATATATATATACACACACCCCTAAAATTAATTCTTCTTCCTATAGCAAAGGGTGAAAGTAATAACTTCTGTAATTAGCACCAAAACACAACTGTGCTAAAAGTCAAACAAAGGAAGTGGTGGGAATATGCAATGGAGGGGAAGAAATAGGAATGGAGCAACAGAACCGTCCTTTTTAACTGTAGTGCTGTTTCACATAGGCTTAACCCAGTCTTGAGACCTCACCTTCATAAAACTGTAAATACTTCACATCTCTGGAAGCCCTTGGGAAAAGGACGATTGTGACTTACTTAAAAAAAGAGAGCCCTCTTACACATGCTTCCCTAGAAAGCAAAAGCAGAACTCTGCACAGGTTTGTGGCTAAGCTTATATCCCACTAGTATTCCCCTGCTGGATTTGGAATACCTTTTAATTGATGTTTTTTTGTTGTGGGTTTTTTTGGGGGGTTTGGGTTTTTTTTTTTTCAATGTAAGCCTATAGTGTTTCATAGCTTTCATAGTATCACTCTAGATACTCCAAGTCAAAAACTGTCTAATCCTTGTGGAAGGAAAGCTAACAGCAATGGTTGGGTTAACTCCACTACAGGGGAAAATAAAATACTGCATTAAACTCCTGTCTCAACCTTCATTTTTAGCAACGCCTGCCTTTGCGGCACACTGCTTTTATCTTTTTCCCCCTCTCAGTTTTTCTTTTATATAAGGTAAGAAGGGCAAGGAAGTCCAGATTGTCGTCTTATTAATATTGTATATAAATTTTTACTTATGAAATTGAAGTGTTTTTTTTAATGTATGGGACAAATAGAAAAACTGATCTGAAAGCTTGAGCTGGGTACAAGAAAACAAAAAAAAAACAGGGAATAGATATTCTTCAGCACATGTTGGGAAAAAATAATAACATAACTGATATAATCTGATATGTTTGGAAAATTTGTCACACTTGTTAATTGTGCCCATTTTTATATCTTCTTTTTTATGGTAGAATACTCTGAGGTAAGCATCTGAGACGTCAAGAAATTTTGAGAAGTGTTATTACTAGTTGAAATCGGTGTGGATTTATCATTTGTTTGAAGGCAGGGTCAATCCTGCAGAAGAGTTTTGTATTTGCCTACGGTGTTTGTGATACTAACATGTAGTCCAAACAGCCCATCGTTCAGTGTTTTCTCAGTTGTGGAAAATGATGTTTTGATCATTATTGTCAACCTGCTTTAGCCTTCAAATATCAGGTTGAAGGTGAAAGTTTATATGACCTATTTTCTTCTGTCAAGAGCTCTGTGATATGTTAACCACTCTACATTAACAAGTAGAATTCCCCTCCTTCCCCAACACCACTATCCCAAATGCTGATTTTTATGCTTTTCTTTGTTTCCTAGTTACTTTTTGGACTAATCTTTCTCACGCATTTGTTCTAACTAGTCCTGAAAAAAAATATTGAAATAGTATTACCTATTTTTCTATTTTCTTAATGCAAATTTGATTCAGTTTTTAATGTTATTTAATGTAAGTGTGTCGTGGTTTAGCCCCAGCTGGCAACTAAGCACCACGCAGCTGCTCGCTCACTCCCCCTCCCGCAGTGGGACGGGGAAGAGAATTGGGAAAAAACTCGTGGGTTGAGATAAACACGGTTTAATAGGACAGGAAAAAAAAGAAGGAAACAACAATGATAATACCAACAAAGGAATGTACAAGAACAAGTGATGCCAAATACAGCAATTGCTCACCACCCCGTGATCGACAGCCCGTCCCCGAGCAGCGATTTCCGCCCCCCGGCCAACTCCAGTTTATGTACTGGGCATGACGTCGTATGGTAGGGAATATCTCTTTGGCCAGTCTGGGTCAGCTGTCCCGGCTGTGTCCCCTCCCAGCTCCCCGGGCACCCCCAGCCTGCTCGCTGGCAGGCCAGCACAAGAAGCTGGACTGTCCTTGGCTGCTCAGCAGCAACCCAAAACATCAGCACACTATCAACAGCTTCTCATCCCAAATCCAAAACACAGTCCCGCACCAGCCTCTGCGAAGAAAACCAGCTCCATCCTGGCTGAAACCAGGACAAGTGGTATATATCTTTAAGGAAAATCTGAATAATTTATCTGAACTATTCATTGTTTTAAGCACTTTTCAGTGTTTATATACATCTCCAGATAAGACCAGACACCAGATTTGTACAGATATGTGTACTGAAGTAAAATTATGACTTCTGTTTTATCATTTATAATTTTGAAAGATCAGAATGTTTAAGAGCATTTTAACCGGTAATGTTTAAAGGACAGGCTTATTCCATATTTACAAAGTGAAACTAAGGTTTTGAATAGCTAACTTCAATTCTATTTTATATATCAGCTATGGTAATCACTTAGAAGTATTTACCTAAGTATGACAACAGATATAACTGTAAAATTTCATATTGGTATGCCTACCGGTGGATAGTAGTGTGTTTATGTATATGGAAGGTGGAATTACACATATATTGCATACAAATAGAAAACACTGGGTTGAAAGTTCCTAACCATTCTTCTAGTTACTTAGACCTATTTACACAGAACTGAAGAATTGAGGTCCTTAACACACAAATATATAAATTTGAGAGTAATGCTGAATTTAGATTTAGATAATTATATATAAGTGATTGGAAAATATGGATGTTACAAAATAAGACATGAAGCCGTCCATGTGTTGATTGAGTGCTAAATTAGATTAAAAAAAAAGAGCCAAACACAGGTAGATACAAAATGGGGTTTTTGGGGTTTGTTTTTTTTTTTTTAGCACTCTAAATACCTGCAGCTAAGCATCTGCAGGGCCGAGATTTGCAGCTCTAAACTCTCATGTTTTTAAGAAATGGTAGAAAACTCTTTATTTAAAGCATAGCTGCAAGAGGGAAAAGTTTTTATGTTAATCCCTGTTTATCTAGGAATTTCTATTGAAAAAATAATAGTTTTGAGTGTAAAGCCCCCCTCCCTGCCCCCCTCAACCTCTGGACCATGTATAAAAAGTTACATCTATGTACAAATAGGATTGTTTCTATTCAAGTGAAGTTCCAGAGCTTCAGTGAGGAGAGTGAAGGGTCAAAAACTGCTGAGCTCTAGATTTGGAAAATAAGAGTTTGATATTGGAAAACAAGATATTGTAAAATGATATCTGCACCTGAAGTTTCTTTCAGATAAACCTAAGGAATTTTGGTGGTTTAAAATATTTTTTTATCTGATAGGGTTACAAGTAAGATTACAACTTTCATGCTTCATTTTATAGAGACTGGATCTTGAAAAATAGCTGAAAGGATGCAGACCTTCAAGTTGTCTGTTGTGTTATGTTTGAAATTAAATTGATATCAGACCACACGTGTAGTGACTTCTTCATCCTATGTATGGGTGTGTATATGTGCACATGAATGTGCATATCTGCATTAGTTTATATATATGTGTGTATATATATGTATATTTGTTTGGATTAGTTTCTCATTTTTGTTCCATGGAATATAACTTGTAATTTTGCAGTGAATAGTTTTGGCTAATTAGATTAATCTTAATTTGTTCAAAATGCAAATAGAAGATTAACAGTAGGCTTCCTGCTTATCAGGTCTATTCCATTTCCAAAAATCTGATTTATGTTTATATCGGTTTTGGAATACTTAAAAGCTGTTCATACATAGTATGGTCCACTGAAAACTACTTGCCACTTCTCGAAGATGCAAAGTTTATTTTAATTTGGAAGGAAAAATGGCTTTGTGGAAACCATTTGTGCTGTATAGATACAACTCAGCTCAAAATAATAAAATATCTAAGAATCCAATTGTATCTAGCAGCTGATGACTTTTGTGGGGATAGACACTCCATGGATATTAATGATTAAATAGCTGTCTAAGAGTTATTCCTGCTATGAAGATGCTAAGGCAAGGAAAGGTTAAAATGCCTATATTATCCATGAAAGTGGTGAAATAACTGAGAACAGAAATTGGTCTTTATTTAATTTTTTTTAAATTATATGCTCTTTCTTTCATTCTCTCTGTATACTAGTATTTTTCCAAAAACTATATAAAACAAAAATCTGATTTCTGAATTTGGATTTAAGGAGTGACTTACAAATTATTATCTTAACTGATTCTTTAATATTTTACTACAGGTGTTGAGAATAATGTGTATGTTCATTTGCCAAGTTTTCATCAGTCTTACAAATTAAGTAAGACTTAAATTGTCAAATACAACTTTGTTCTATATTATGGGCAAATATCATCTATTCAATACTGTCTAGGATGTCAATAGCACTCAGAATTTAACTTTCAGACAATTTCCTAGGTAATGGGGAGATATAGCTGCAAAACTGTTGTACTGAATGGAAGGAAACAGCCAAGTGTTTCCATTTTTCTGTTTTTGAGTTTGAATTAAGTAAACCCTAGGACTACCATAAGTTCAGAAACTACAAGATATGGGACCAGAGAACTGCACTTTGATTCATTCCCTTGTGTTTGTTTTGTCACTTTCAGGTTTCTGCATACCTTCTAGGATTGCACAGATGATGTCAGAAAACTTGTGAAATAAATCATAGCAGAGGTTTTTGGTTTGTTTTTTTTTTTTTTTGAGAAAATCTGCTGTGTAGTAGAATTGGTCCTTCCCATGAATGAAACAAATGAAAAATAACAAAACACAAAATTTGCTGTTATTGCTTTCTAGTCATTTTTTCAGAAATTAACTATTTATTTGTGTGGGAAGACTAGTTCACAAATAGGGAAAAAATAAGTACTAGAAAACTGAATTAAATTACTAAATTATGCACAACATGTAAGTTACTCTTTCATGTAGGTAGATAATTATTGAGACTTTAGTAGGTCTTTCTGGAAGTAATATAATTACAGCATATTCCCAGTAGTTTGTCCTTCTCAATTATGTTAAGCATAAATTACTTTTCCTCACTATAAAGGTTGTCGTATCTAATCCCCATTTACCATTTGTGTGTCATTGAGACAACTATTTCACAAGCAATGCTTACTAAATTAGAACATAAATAAAGCAGCTCTAAGTTTTTGTCCATGCTGGTACTCCAGCCTGGGGGAGGTCTTTGTAAACAAAGCCTCATTATTGTAACTTAAACATCTGCTTCATATTTCCTCAAATATTACAGTAAAATCAGTCATGACAATGAGATAAGAGGGTTATTTGATAATGTAACTGTATGTTGCGTTGACTAGCGGTGTCTCGTTGTTTCCTGATGATCCCCTTAACTGTCAGTTGCATCCATCAATCATGTTTGTCCTTATGTTCAAGTCTATGGAGTCTTTGGTGTAAAGACTACTTTGAACCATGTGTAAAATGAAAATGTTTTAACGTAGTATAGCAGTGTAAACCTATTTCACCACAGCTGTAATTAGCTTAGAACATAAACTGAAGGTTCATCTGCCACCAGCCTAAAATCTGTTGTTAGAATGCATAGTAAGATTTAAAAGGTGGGTGTTAGATCAAAATATAATAAATCTATTACAGCAGATTACTTTGCCGAACATAATGAAAACTACAGCTGTAATAGGAAAAAAAGGATGTAGACTCTGGGGTAGAATTGTTATACAGTCTTCAGGATCATTTTGGAGGGTAAATTGTTTGCACTTTTATGCACTATATGTAGCCAACAATATTTTTCTCCCTACTCTCTCTTTTTTTTTTTAATTAAAAAAAAATAAAAATCACTTTCACCGATATCTTAAACAACAACTACTGTTTACAAGGGACAGCTACTTTTACTTATATGCTTACCTTTATTTATAATAGCTAAGCATATCACCTAGTTTTTATCACAAACATTGAAGTTTGATATTCTCAATCAGTATGATAAGGCAGGGGAACAGGAAATCATGTGCAGCATGGACCTTGTGTTTACCCAGACTCCTGAATGTCTACGCTCCTCCCAAGATTTATCAAATGGATGCATGTCGTGCTGTGTCTGAAGGACAAATAATTCAGCTTATTTTTGTATTATTTGACAAATAATTCAGCTTATTATGCTCTGTCATAAACAATCACCAAAAAACCCCCAAATTTTATGGCAACAGAAACCAAAGCATTTATTTGTAATGTTTGTTGAGTGTTTGTTTATTTTTTTTTTAGTAAGGTCATTTTAAGATACTGTAGAGTACTGCCAATGCACTTAAATGACTGTTATTCTTCCCCTCTTACATGCAAACTATGTGTTCATATGCAATGGCCTTGATATCGTTATCGGATAAAGGGACAGGGGAATACTATGTCCATATTGTAGAGAACTGTGGCACAGCGTGGTTGCAGGGGGTATGAAGCTACCGTTGATAAGCTGTCTTTTATATGGGTCAGACTAACCTATTTAGTTAAGTAAGAAACAAAATAGCGTCTGTTTTAAACCATAAATGATGGCCAAGAGAGATTTTTCCTAAAGGTGTTAGCAGTATTTTCATCATGAGGACCAGCTTTCAAACAAGTTAGTGAAGCACTAGAAGAATCAGTCTGGGCTCTAGCAAACATGGAAAACAGGCACTTGAAGCCAATGGAGTATCGTGGCTGGGATTGTAATTTCAGTCAGGTTGATCTGTAGAGTGAGCAGGTACACACTGAGAGTAAATTACAGCTATTTTCTTACAGACATGGTACAAACAACCCCGTAAAGAGGATAACCTTTAACACCATTGTTGAGTATAAAATAATAATTTGCTGAAGATGGGTTGTAGAGACATGAAATTGTTTAGTGAAGTGTATTCACCCTATCTGCAGCTGATTTTCAACAGACTGCCATTGTGGTTAATGTTTCAGTATCTATAAAAAAAACTTCTTTTTAGACAATTAAATATCATCTTTCCTTAAGTCTATTTTCATGAATATTAAAGAGAAATTAATACATTTTGTTAGTAATTAATACAACATATTGATGTTTGAGCTACTTTTCAGGTTAAAAATATTTCCAGAAGACATCACAGGAACAGAAGAAATAAAAATTAAAAGTTATCTTAGTGTAGAACACCTACAACAGATTTTAGCAAGATGTTCTCAGGAAATTGTGTTCTTTTGTTGATGAGGTAATATAAACCATATATATAATATATGCAGTGTAATTTAAGATACTTTGTTGACACTGATGTTGTGGTAGCTTTACTAGGTGGAGGATGTGACTAAAAGTTTAACAGTCTTCTATTCTTAATTTAGGAAAGAAGTTTTTCTACAAGAAGTAATCAAACTTGTGGCAATAGCAATCTCTCAGATAACTTTGTATTAGGCAGCATTTATGTTGTATATTAAAAAGAATGGTAGAAATGTTTTTCCCTTCAAGAAAAATGTAAAAATGGTTTATAAACATGTAATATATGTGTGCTTTAATATAACTGTTATGCTAGTTTCAGAAGTTTGTGCTATACAACGGGAAGTCTACAAAAAAGAAATGCTGTAGAAAATGTTGTCTGTATTCTTTCTTCCCTCTCTGAATATGTATTGTGAGAAAATAAATGAGTTCATAATTCCTTAAGCTTTAGATCTAAAGTGAATGTCTAAAGTGTATTATAATGTCTTTATTGGACTGTGAACTACCTTTAATACTTATTTCTATGAACTCTATTTTGAGTTAAAAGTAGGAAAAGCAACTAATTACTACAATGCTTTTTGTGATTGTGTGATACATAAATATTTTTTTCTCTAAATTTACACTACTTTCTATAATCTCTCACGTGCAAAGGTTTTCCACATTTAATAAATAAATAATCTTCAATATTCTAATGAACATTAACATCATTATTGTCTTTGTAGAGGCGAGAAATTATATTCAATTCTTGATTGATCATTAAAGTGAGAAACATTGTCCTGTGCCTTAAGGAAAAAGAAGTTGTCAGTGTGACTTTTTTGTCCATTTTCCATTTCTTTTTCTGAGGCGTGTAGTGACTCATCAAAGATACTGTGACAAATCCATGATTTAACAGATATTATTAAGAAATAAACTGTTTTACTTGAGTATCTCTAACGTAAGAATATCTCTTTACAGTTTTAGAATTGCAGAATGAGAACTGTTTGATCAAAAATAATTTACTGGGGATAAAATTTGGACGTGGCAACTAGGTCTGAGCATTATAGTATCTAAGAAATAGAATTTGTCTACCTCTGCCCCACCAGGAGTATAGATAAAATGGTGTTAGACTTCAGCTGCACCAGGGTAAAACCAAACTGTCTTTCTCTGAGGATACCACAGACAGGGAAGTTATCTAGGGGAGACAAAGATGGTACTTGTTTTTCTGGCCCAGTCTTTTGGAGTTCACCCAAATTAATTAGAGTATGTTAAAGTTAAATGCTCTCTTCCCTCCCTACCACCTGGAGCCTGCATCCACTCAGATGGAAAGCTTTGCTCACTGCAGCTCCAGAATGGCAAAGGAATAAACATGTTTTCCTACTGAGTATTTCTGCATTAGACCCCCTGAAAAGCAGTCACATAGAACTCAACTCTTACAAATTGTATGTTCTCAATCTCCATGCATCTGGCAGGTAAGGACAAATGTACAAATACCATGTGTAACTTAGGCTGTCAGTAAATACAGTTTGTTTGGTTTTTAATTTGTTAGTTCAGTTGTGATTTTCAGATAGCTACATAACAGGCAGCGACTTTTAGAAGAAAAAAAAAAATGCTAGAGTAGTTTTGATTCCTAAAAACATTTTGCCCACTTCCATGATTTAACTTCTGTCCTAGAAGACCTTCTCTTCTAGATCTGAGTCTCACTAGGGTAGTGAGAAGCATTTAGGAACTCTTTCTCTCTCTACCTTATGAAATGGTGATGGAGGTGTACATAGTGGTACAGTCAACATAAGAATGCATATACCATTAAATACACCAAAATAATAAACTCCAGTCTCATACATGTAAATTAGACATTTCTTAAATGGGATACACTTGCAAAACAAAACAATTGCCTAAGCAGTTTCTGTGAGGTAAATAATTGTTCCTCATTAATAGTTGTATCTTCATCATAGCATCTAAAAAGAAGAATGGAACAAAGTTTTCTTTGTTAGTCAGTGTATTGCTCTTGATTTCACTACTTGGAGTTAACTTTAGTAGCTACCTGTAAATACATGTTTGCAACAAATTCACGGTATTTTGCTGGTCCACATTTACACATTTTATCAAAAAACTTTTGAAATACTAAGGTTCTCTTAATAAAAACAAAACCTTCTAAACTGTTTTTCTGTTAAAATTAAAGTATACAGCAAGTGATATAAGAATACCAGACATACACTATGGAATCATAGAACAGTTTGAACTGGTCATCTACACAATAGTTTAGTAAAGATCATCTAGTTTGATGCCCACTGCAATGAGCAGGGACATCTTCAACTAGATCAGATTGCTCAGCCCAACCTGACCTTGAACGTTTCCAGGGATGGGGCATCTACCACCTCCCTGGGCAATCTGTGCCAGTGTTTCACCACCCTCATTGGGAAAAATGTCTTCCTTAGGCCCAGTCTAAATCAATGCTCTCTTAGTTTAAAGCCATTACCCCTTGTCCTATTGCAACACACCCTGCTGAAAAGTCTGTCCCCATCTTTCTTATAAGCCCCCTTTAAGTACTGGAAGGCTGCAGTAAGGTCTCCCCGGAGCCTTCTCTTCTCCAGGCTGAACAAACCCGCCTCTCTTGGCCTGTTCTCATGGGAGAGGTGTTCCATCCTTCTGATCACTATATTGTGCTTTGGTTTAGAATATATAGTGACTGTAATCACTGTATGCAGGACATTTTCTGTAGCAATTTCCACTTTATAGAAGAATCGATAATGAAAAGAATAAACTAGATCTTTTGAAAGATATCCTTTATCTTCATCTGGCAATCCCACCTTCTCTTGTTCAAATAGGTTTGATATGTCTAGTAGATTAAAAGGTAGAGCTAGGTTATGAGCCCTCAAGTAATTTCTACTTTCTGAAGTCAAGTATTATGAAATATATTATTTATAATGTATCACTTTCATATTTGCAGATTTTACTGCATATATTACACTGCAATATTCACTTTATGAATGTTTATATGAAATGCTTTACCAAAGGTAACATTTAAAAAAATCTTTAGATGCATCTTCCTAGAATGACCTAATTGATAGAAGTACGCACTTGGAAACTGTTAAAACTTTGAAAACTTTATTTCCAGACACAGAAAATTTTGTCTACAGAAAGTGTCTAAAAGTACAGTAATTTTTTTGGCCTTACTCTGAAGACCAGACAAGCAAATGGTATGGATCAAACTATTACAGAACAAAATCCTTCCCTCATAAAGCAACCCTGTTGGTGGTATTATAGGAAGTTAGTACTCTGCTTTTACAATTATTTTAAATTTACTTTTAAACTTTTAATAAGAAATTAAATTCAGAATAATCATGTGCTGTGTATTTTCTTTTCAGGGGATAATTGCAAACCAACTGAATACACCAAAGTGAAAAATATGTTACTGGATCTACAAAATCGGAGATACGTTGCACAATCAAAAGATAAAACCATTGATGAGAAAATGGCTTTAAAGAAAATTCTTGTAGATCAAATGTTTAAATATTTTGATTCAGACAACAATGGACTTGTGGACACTAATGAATTATCGCAGGTAAATTTAGGTTTTTGTTTCCATTAGCACAGTAGCTCTTCAGTTGTCTTTGTCAGGACTTACACAAATGGAAAATTATGTCTTAGGATGTTTTCACTTTAGAAAGTATATATGAGTCTCTGAGGTGGAAAAATTGATTCAAGAATTTTTGGAAAAGATTAATTATTCAGAAATTTTGTAGTGATTATTGAAAAATTTGAATACAGTGCTTTGGGATATACTTAAGGGGTTAGAACACTATAGGTTGCTTTGACTATGAGTTGTTTTAGTAGCTATTAAAATTTAGTTGTTAACAGACTCACTTATCTTGTTTTTCATCTTACACAAAAACAAACTGGAATTTAATACAAAACTATAAATCCAATGTCAGTGTTTCTATTACTGTAGACTGCTTGATTATATTATTGTTGCTGTACAGATGAGAAAAAACATCAGAAGTGTTATGGGGAGACATGGGAATAAAATGTGCTTTTCCAGTGATGAATGCAGTTATTCTTGTATGGTGGAATTTCCATTCAATAAACAGCAAGTCTTTTCTGGTTACCATTAGTTAAAGATACATAAGCTCTAAGAATACATCTTGCTCGACAATGAAATTCAAGTTCCTTCTGTGGGTGAAAGTGAAATATTTTACTTTCCTGAAAGTTAAATAAACTGTGTTCCCTGTGTTGTGCCACTGAGATCTGAAAGAAAAAAACTAAATTTAACAACTTCAGGTTTTATTTCTGTGTTAATGATAATGCTGTTGCACTTTATGCCACCTGATACTTCATGGCACTTGCTTGCACAGATACAAGTAATGTAAAGTTCATCTTTTCTGTCAACTTTGCTTCTGTCAATTTTGGTTTCTGAAACTCTGATGGAAATGCTTTGTGGAGCCCTGGCCTTCAAATTTTTACCTTTGATTTTTACTTTTGATTTTGGATCTTATCAGTTGTATTACTGTGTGTTATTTGGCAGACTTGGAACTAGAAGGGATAATAAGCCTATCTCCTCTTTTTGAATTTTGAATCAGCTTTGGTGTTTCCTACATGTGGCATAGGCAGAAGCATGTTTTGCCTGTTAGGCAGAAAATAAATAGAACTATTGCTTATTAACTAGGTATACCTTATTATTTAGGTTGTATTATCTATTTTTACTATCATTAATATAAGAAAAACTGAACACGCATTTTATTAAATTCTAGATTTAAAATAGAAATAAGAATCCTACATGAAACTTTAAAATTGGGGGAAAAGAGAATTTTTTGGGGATTAGTAGTGAGATACAGCTTACAAACCCTGCAATCATAGTACTAAACCCTAACATCTTGATCTGTGTTTTCCACCTTTGCTTTTATCAAGTAGAAGTACTTCCCATTATTTTCTTGCATAACGGATAATTCAGTTGCTCTGCTGGATTAGAATTTAGTTATTTAGCTACTAGAATGGTATGTAAGCAAAAAAGAGCTATTAATAGTTGTTAAAATGAGATTTATTCTACTCTATATCTAGGCATTACATTAATACACTTGTGTATATATTTACAACATGTGAATATTTCATATACTTGTGTAGACAGCTTGTAGTCTTCAGTCCAAATGGAATGTTTGGGATCCTCAGAAGTGTGTAAATATTGCAAAACCTAACTGCTAAGTGACCACGCATCTATGAATTACTCGGTTTCTGGCTAGGAACAAAGTGCATGCCTAAAGCCTGAGAAGAAATGTTTTTAAACAAGAGGACTTTAGACGCTACAGTCTAGTGATTGGCTAATGAAAAATATAGAAGAAACAGTTTCTGAAGCTGGGGTTACCTAGGATATCCCTTTCTCTGGCCACTGACCTCGAGGTTAGGCCAAGCGGTTATGCTTCTTCGGTTACTTCTATGTGGCTCAATGATTCTTAAATTCTGTTCTATGAAACAGCATCCTTTGAAACACAGCAACAGGCTGTGAAGGAAGCTGGACCAACTTCATTTCCTGGGTAGGTCCAAGGACTGGTGCTAACTGACAGTGGACACAAAGTATAATGGTGCAGGATTTTGTTTGCACTCATCTCAACATTGTTTTCTTTTGGTTAGCTCCAAAGCCACAGGCTCAGGGTGCTGGTAGTTCTGCATCTGATTCTGAGGTGCAGAATTTTACCCATGCCATCTGCGTGGTCCTAATAGCTATCCTGGTCCTATACTGTGGACTAGACATCTACAACTTCAGTGTTCTACTTGCAGACATCATTTACATCTTCTGACTCAGATTAGGTCTCCCCCCTGCTAAGTGTGGAAGGGGAAAGGCAGGGCAGTGTGACTCTCTTATTTGAGTAGTTTGCAGAGATAAACCTCCTATCTGAGCAGCATAACTCAACTAGTATGGGACAGTATTGAGACAATACCCTTAGCTGAAATTGAGTCCATGCCCTTTACATGCCATTCCATGTAGGTTTACCAGTTCAGATCTTTGTCTGCTCAGGGATCTCTGTGTCATGACACATTCTGTGACGCAGAAGTCCCATATATTTACTCACTCTACCTCTAATTCTTGAAGGTAATGCTCTACTATAGACACCAAATAAAAGATGGTGTTGCCGTCCTATGGAACATGCTGGTAAACTGTAAGAAGAATGCTGATTTAACTGAGTTAAGGGAATTTAAAGTAAGGAACAGTTTACCAACATTTATTATTACTTGGATTTAATAAATTATATATTTTTTTTAGCTTCCACAAAGTTATTCTGCTATGGAAGACGGTGGAACAAGGTAATTGATGCCCCTCGCACAGTCAGAATTAATTTGGAGCACATTTCCCACAGTGTCTGGTGTTTGATGTACTGTAGATCAAGCACTGAGTGATACTGTTGTGACGAGATCCTTGCTTTTAGGAAAGATGAACACATTAACTGAACAACCACATTCACTTTAAAGAAAAATTTTGTATTTGTACTTCTGTAGCATTTTCTTTGGGGAAGTACATAGAGAACATCAATCACAGGCAAGCAAAAAACCACTGACTGACAAAAATTTTGGTAAGGTGAACTAATAAAGGAAATGTGTTATTTCTGATCTAGTTTCATAACATCTGCAGACTTTTCATTGTGTCTGTCAGAAATCAAATTGAAATGAATGAAACAATCTATTCTGACATGCTGCTTGTCATTTTTAATCAGATTACCTTTCCTAGTCTCCTGAAATTTGGAGTAGTACTGACTAAATTCCCCAGAGGTTTTGAACTTAGCTAACAGTATGCTGTTTTATGGGAAATAAATAAATGTGTGTATATCTTTAAAAAATAAAATATTTCCCAAATAATACAAATCCCTCCTCCATATTTCAAAGAGCATTCAATTCTCAGGGATAAGGTTCATAGTTTAGAAAAGCCACTTTAATTTGAAAACTTAGAAAAATTTCTAAGTTTGCAGTATTTATGGGTTTTCACAGTGAGCTGTAAGCAGAGCGGCAGTTTTGCTGTGTGTCTTACCTTTTATTTGTTCACAATATGCAAAGTAAATATTTGCCTGTCTTTATGGAAATGTAAGGTAATATTTGTGACTGTAAATATTTGTGAACATTCTCTGTTATGAATTTTAAACTCAGAAGTCTGAAATAAAATATTCCCATGTATAACCTATATGGCATAATCATGAAATTGTGCAGATGATCTTAATCAGGCTTTAACCTTTCTAGTAAGAATTTTTTCTATCATGTGACCCACTAAAAATTTTGCCTGTTTCTATACTGCCTCACTAACTAATATTGTCTGTTTAGTTTAACCAAGGAGTAGACAAGCCAGGTTTAAAGAATGGTCACAAAAATCAGTTTCCTTGAATTTTCTCTCCTCCATGGATAAAGATTAATAGAATTTAAAACTTAAGGCACACTGCTAGGTCGTCTATGATATGCCATCATTGTAGGGTGGTTGGACTAGATGAACTTTAAAGTCCTTTCCAACCCAAATGATACTATGATCATCTAATCTAACTTGTGTATCACAGACATGGAATTTGATTCTATTTGTCCTACAGAATTAAAAAACCATAATGTCTTGCTTTTTTCTGAAGCAAAAAATGTCTACAAGAAAGTGTGCAGTCTTGATTTGAAAACATCAAGGACAACTTAAGAGTCCCAAGATTCAAGGTTAATTGTTTCTGTAGCTTTTCTTTTTTAGTTTCAGAGGTGTTATTCATTTTTCTTGTCCTATTAACTTCTTTTTTTTGCCCAAATTAAAGCATCCATACTTTTTTTTTTCTCCTGTGAAAGTACCCATGAAATGTGATGTAGTCAGTTCTTAATATCCCTTTAAAAAACAAAAGCAAAACTCACAAAACCTATAAAGATTGATTTTCCTCAGCTCTCTTAATGTAAAGTGCCTTCAGCAGGCTCCTGATTGCTTTTATGGATCCTTTCTAACTTGAAAAGTTCTAGTTTCTCAACATTAAATTTTAATATGTACAAGTCAAAACTGAATGTTGTTTTTCAATATCAGTCCCACAACTGCCTTTCTACCCCCAGTTACCTTATTACACTTCAAAAGATCATACTGCTTCCTTAGGCTATGGAATGATCCTGGAATTTGAGAGACTTCTTTATCCACAGCAAATCCTGCCTCTTTTTCAGACAAAATGCTTTCCAGGTCCCATTTATTCTCATTAAGGTATGGTCTAGGTTCTTATTTTTAGAATAATGACTTTAGATTTGTCTCTATGAAAATACAAATCCTTTTCCTGAAAGCATCTAACTATGTGATCCATTTCATTCCATATGCTGCCCTGTCCTTCTCATTATTATTCACCTCAAGAGTATATACCATCTGCCAATTTTCTTTCTATTTTCATTTTTAAATTATCAAAAAGGATTGAAATGAAACCCCAGGCTTTCAAAATCCCACTGGATTGTTTCAGCCATTGATGATTCCTTACTGACATCTATTTTTTCAGGTTTTGCAATTACTGACATTATTATTCATACAGTATATGTGCCTTATTGATACTGCATAGTATTATTTTTTCTCTTGTAATGATGTAGGGTGTGAAATTAAAAATACCTACAAGAACTTCTTATCTTTAGCAAGCTACCTTTATAAATTAAATCCCTTTCATAAGTACAAGAAAATGAAAAATGGGGTTGTCTGACAGGCTGTATTTCCTGGAAGATGGTGTTAAAATATCATGTAGTGACAGCATTTAGAAACCCAAAAAATGTTTACACTCTTTTATTTGTGAATTCCACTATTTCTTTGTCTAAACCGATACTGACAATTTTTCTTACCCTGTTTGAGTATTTGCACTGTGTCGTCATATGTCCTACTTTATGGAGTTTCACTGATATGTGAAGATCTGTTAAAAGGTAACGTAAACAAGAAGGTCTCCTCAGCCAGTGAGTTAGGCACTCCTGTGAACAGGCAGTTTGATTCTGATGATTTTAAAACACTTGATGCTAACATAAGTTGCTAAACAACTTCTCTGTTGGCTAATGGCTTGGTAAATAGTCAGCTTTGGTTTGCTAGAGTCTCATAGAGATTGTAATTTCATATCACAGTCAATCTGATCTAAGTGCAGGCTGCTACAGAAACAGGTAGTTTTTCAAAAACCAAATCCCCACACCCTAATACCTGTTCCGAGTTGTACTTCTTGTGATGGAATTTAATCTCCCACCCCTTCAAGAGAAAAAAAACCCAACACAGCCAACCAAAACCTCCCCAAAGAATAATTTTGCTTTTGATCAGAGAGTTGATCTGATCCACAGATCACATTGCAGAATTGGGAGATGGGTATATCCAGCACAGAAGAAATCCTGCTGGGTAAAAATCGGAACAGCTCTTTCAGCAGCAAATCACAGATAATTAAGACTAATCATGATACGAAATCACTTCTGTTACCTTCTAAAATCTGTCCTTGTGGATATTTTTGCAAGGTTTATCAAAACTGAGTGAATTTTCCAAAGAACCCTAAAGTATATCACCAGCATAAATATGTCTATATATAAACAAAGATTGACTCATATATCTCTAATCAAAATTACGGGTTCACTGGAGCTGAAAATTAAATAATTGCCAGGGGGAAAAAAATCATACCTGTCCATAATATAATTCATGGAAATATTTCAATAATTCTGATTAATAATTTTTAATTTATTATGTTTATTTTAAATAAAATTGACCCATTGTAAATGAAAAGCATTGTAATATAGTTTTCACCTCAAAGAATTGATGCTGAGAACACTAATATGCCATTAAAAATGTAGAACTATAGTGGCAGGTGTTGATAGGTTTTAACAAATATTTTATTGCACTATCTTAAGTGTAAAGTTTTGTCCTTGTTTGTACAATTGAAGCTAGTGGGAACAAGTGTGTGAAACAATTTCAAACCACCTTTTTTTAAAAACAAGCAAGAGAACAGTATTTCTCACCCTAAATGTTCCTTTTTCATGAATCAGCTATGTTTTTGAACACATTTCATGGCCTTGACATCGCAGAGATTTCTTCTAGAATGAAGTTTTCAATACACACTGTTACATCTTTAGTACTGCTTGTATAACTACAATGGGCTTGGAGTTATTGATTTTTTTCAGGCTACATTTTTGTCCTCTATGTACCAGCTGTAATATCTAAACAATTTCATTTTTTCTTAATTCAGTTCAATGTGAACTTAATAAACAGGCTTCTAAAGTATGAGAAGTAGCTAGCACTAAGATTCAGGTAGCGTAGTATGTATCTTTAATAATAGCTAAAGCTGGTTTTGTGGTGATTTTTCTTATCTTTGTGAATGGTTTTCATACTTTCTAATGTACTTACAAAGTTATCATCTTTTATAATGTTATTATATTAATATATATAAGATTACTTCTGGTAGGATAAAATGTTTGTGTCCTTTCTCTTTGCCTTAATGCTCCTTTTATTTTCTATTATTTGTTTAGAAATTTTCTATTTGTATGAATAATAACTGAATTAATTCCTTCCTATTCCATCCTGCTGATTCCTTTGCAGAGCAACTGAAACACAGAGACCTCTGTATCCCCTGTCATTCATAAGCTATCATATGCTAATACAAATGTAATGGCTTTACAGTTATTTTGGGAGACGGGTAGAGGGTAGGAAGAGTAATTATTTGACAAAGGAATTAACTATAGTTATATTCATTTTTACATGTGCCTGGTACAAAACTTTAAACTGTGCAACATTACAAGAAGGAGTTGCATTAGGTTTGGTTCTTTCAGTTATGTGATATTGTTTTTAATACATGTACCATGTAAAATGAGAATTCTGAATATTTGTGGTTATCAACATCTTAAAAATTCCTTGGATGGAATCAGGGTAGACATCTAAAGCATTTACAGACTTTAAACCAAAACGGTGCACAAATCAAAGAACATTTCTCTGGAAGAAGCTCACTGGAGTTAAAATCTAATAGCTATCAATTATGATCTGTTTACAAAGTGTATGCGACCCCATTGAGGAACAGGAACCTTTTCAGGTCAACTACTTTCATAACAGGTTTGTAACAAGGCTTTGGGAAGATAATAGGCTTGTCAAAAGCCTGTAAGAAGTTGATACCATTAGTAGGGTAATACGAGCTCTTATGTTAGTTATTTTTGAAAATGTCTGAATTTGTTTTTTGTCATTAGGAATTAGACTGAGAGGAAAAATACATTACATCATGTGTAATTGGGAAATTATTATGTCAAGTATATTTGAATGTTTCTTAATCACTATTCCTATATATGTAAAGTAAAATAAGTTTTAACATCCACAGTGTCTTTATAGTGCTTCTGTCTATCACCATTATATATATTCTCTACATACTCTAAAAACTTTTATGTCATCTCAGTGAGTCTGTCCTAAAGGTATTAACTTTTAAAACTGCAATAAATAATTACAAAGTAACTGGTAATTCCTGGCTTTACACAGTTGCAGTTCATTGCCCCACAGCAACCTTAAAATGATCTATTAAATGATTATTAGAAACAATTAATTATACCAGAGAACTCTAAGAGCTCAAATGTAATTTCATGGTTATAATTTTCTTGTCAGGTAATAAAACGGGATGAGCTTGGCAAGGATCTGTCTGACTGCTCTCTGTTCGATTTGCTGAAATACGATGATTATAACAGTGACAAGCACCTAGCTCTGGAAGAATTCTATAGAGCTTTTCGTAAGTACAAAGATTAGACAATTCTTTCAGTTTTCTTTTCTCTCTTGCTTTGTTTTTCTAAAATAGTATTTTTTTAATTTTTAAATCTTGATACGTCCTGATGCTGTATTTAAACAATGAGCACAATTCAACAGTCGTGACATGGTAAAGAACTCCTTAGCAGAGATCAACGAGATCCATTAGTGTCCAGATTTCTGAGGGATTTTGGTAATGGAGAGTTTGTAGATAATCTTTCTTAATGCTAACATGCATTGATAAGTCTGTGTTGCACACAAGTGGGAAGTAGTGTGGTCAGGATATAATCAATAGAACCAAAAAAGCTAGAACACTTCCCCACACCCTGTATTTATGAGTGCTGATAAAAGCATGTCTAACAAATCCTGCAACAAATGTACCACATCTATTAGGTGCTTTATGTCTTCACAGGACTTGGAGAGAGATACAGATCTGTGGTGTAGTTTTGCCAGGTATTTGTTCTCTGGCTGCCAAAGGTGACTGGGGACAAATGTGTACAGTACATACAAACATCTTGACCAAACCACTGGGTATAGGTCAACATGATAGTGAGTAGCAGAAACAAGAAAGACGTTAAGAGCTTTGATACGGTATGTTACATGCAATATGAGATACCTCTATATGTTTTGTTATACCCAGATCAAAACTGATGATTTTACCTCTAATGTACCTCAAATCTAAGACTGAATCTTGAAATCTGACTTTAGTTTCAACAGCTGTTGCTCCACATTCAGCAACCTAGCAGCACAGCAGATCAAGTTTGTGCTCAGCTCTGCCTGTAATTATACTTTGATTATGCATTTAGTCAATTAATATATCTCCATTGTGAGTCATTACAGCCTGCTGCTTTAGTCTTCTTGTACTTTATCTTTGGACAACTCACAGCTCTTAGCCACTTTAGATGATGCCAACCACTTACAGCATTTAAAACTAAAAAGTAATTAATGGATATTAGGAAAAAAAAAGGCTGCATGGAAAGCAGTAAGAAAAAATATGAAATTAATCATCAACAAAGACTGCCTGAAAGTTTCCTGGTTTTTCACATTGAATTGTTTTTATTTCCCAGTAAGTCTTTTGGATTTTATGATCCTGCTTATCTGAACTAATGGCTTAATGTTCCTAGAAAAATTTGATCCTGCTTCCTGACATTAACTGACTGCCTTTCTTGCAGTGTCCTGACACTCACGGTCTCTCCTTTCACTCACTCTACTAAATCAGCAGAAAAATGTTCATCCTCTACATCCCAGCCCCAATTCTGCTTATTTTCTGCCAGTTGAGTGACCTGAATTGACTAAGAGAAGGGTCAGACCACAACTCATGCAAAAGGACTGAAAGGGGAGTACAGCCAAGAAATAAAGTGGGGAGAGGGAGAGATGAGACTTTGTGGCAGTGAGATAAATTGAGTCATCTGTACCAGCAAAACACTAGAACATATCTTAATTCCTTTATTAAAAGTTGTGATACAAGTCTGATTTACCAAAACATACGAATTACATAGCATTTATAGAAACGTAACCGTACATTATTTAAGATTATATGGATAGATGTTGTACACGTAGATCTTGATGATATGCATAGATGTGGAATATACGTGGAAGCATGTAGGATATATAGCTCTCCAAGAAGGTTACAGATATGTTTAAAGGTGTTAGCATGCTGTTTGCAAACACTGAAACCATGCATTAGTGGAAGCATAGACTCACAGAATAGTTTGGGTTGGAAGGCACCTTTAAGGGTCATCTAGTCCAACTCCCCCTGCAATGAGCAGGGACATCTTCAACTAGATCAGGTTGCTCAGAGCCCCGTCCAACCTGACCTTGAATGTTGCCAGGGTTGGGGCATCTGCCACCTCTCTGGGCAATCTGTGCCAGGGTTTCACCACCCTCATTGTGAAAAATTTCTTCCTTATATCTAGTCTAAATCTGCCCTCCCTTAGCTTAAAACCATTACCCCTTGTTCTATTGCTACAGGCCCTGCTAAAAAGTCTGTCCCCGTCTTTCTTATAGGCCCCCTTTATGTACTGAAAGGCTGCAATAACATCTCCCTGGAGCCTTCTTTTCAGCCCCCCAGCTCTCTCAGTCTGTCCTCACAGGAGAGGTGTTCCATCCCTCTGATCATTTTTGTGGCCCTCATCTGGACCTGCTCCAAGAGGTCCATGTCTTTCCAGTGCTGAGGGCTCCAGAGCTGGACGCAGGACTCCAGCTGGGGTCTGAACAGAGCAGAGGGGCAGAATCACCTGCCTTGACCTGCTGGCTACGCTGCTTTGGATGCAGCCCAGGATACGGTTGACCTTCTGGGCTGCAAGCGCATGCTGCCAGCTCATATCCAGCTTTTCATCAACCAGTATCCCCCAGTCCTTCTTGGCAGGGCTGCTCTCAATCCCTTTATGCCCCAGCCTGTATTGATAAGCAGGGGTTGCCCTGACCCACGTTCAGGATCCTGCAACTTGGCCTTGTTGAACCTCATGAGGTTCACAGAAGCCCACTTCTCCAGTGTGTAACAGTGTTCTTCCAAAAAAGATTTTGATGTGCCTCTGAGGGACTATTTTGCATAGCTGTAAAACCCCAGACATAAACATAGCTTTTTGTTGTATATTTTTAATACCCTTTTGTATAATGAAGATAATTTCCATATGGTATGTTCTGCGTTGACAGAATATGAATGATAATGGAAATGTGAGGTTATATAAAGTTAGGAATTATTTAGGGCTTTTTGTTGCAATACAATAGTGAAGAAGACCCTATTTAAAACTATAAGGGTATCTTAGAAGATGATTTCTGTAGCAAGAATCATTCTTCTATGTACGTTTTTTTAACAAACTGTCTACTTATTGCATTGTTTAAAAATGAAACCTAAAAAAAGATACTATTTCCTTGTATATTGAGTGCCTCACAGGCCCAAGGAATGTCACATGCTATTAAACTCTGTAATTAAGGCAAAACAAATACTCTTAAAATAAATTTGAGGATTAACTCTAGTTCCATTGTATGTGTTCTCTAGAGAGTTTGAATTTGATCATTCTGACCTACATCAACGACATTAACAAAAATTACATAATGCTGTAAAAGTATGCTAAGCTAAGCAAAACCAAAAATAAATTAAATGATTGCCACCTCGTGATTCGTATACTGCTCTTAAGGTTAAACAAGCTGACCCCATGCTGAAACCGAGCTCTTCACACAAGCCAAGCCAAACACAGGCAAAGCAAATGTCCAGTCCTGTGTTCTTTGCTTAAGGCAAGGATTTAGCAGGATATAGAGAAATAATATAGAGAGGGAACCAGATCCATGTAAGGAAATATAGGCAAGAAGCACTTATGTCATATCTTCCACACCATTCCACATACAAGTAGCACCTCATTTATGCATCAAACTACAATAGAATTAAACATTTTAATTTTCTTCAATAAAGTGAAATAAGAATGTTGAAAATATTTATTCCAAACAGAAATAAAACTGATTTTTTCCCCAGAATTTTCTCTACCTAGTTATTTCAATTTTGAATTCCAAGGTTATAATAGTTATACTGTAATTATATATTATAATTTTGAAATTGTAATCTTGTACAGTATGGAAAAGATTGTTTTTCACCAGCTTGGACACTTTCAAACATGTAGAACAAATCAAAATCAAACAAGAAGGATTTTTTAAAAACATTTTACATAACTATGTCATGAGTGAGAGGTTATAAATGAGTTGCAAGGAATCATCTTCTAAACTATTATGGTCTTATTTGTTATTTAAAGAAGTTTAAAAGACATAACTGTTATTTTAAATAAAAAACGCTTGTAGAATTTTTGACCCCTTCCACGGTCCTCTGTCCATTGAGCTTTACAGTGTGTTTGTCTCTGTTTTTTCATTCTTTTATCTCAATTTTTTTAATCTACATTCATAATCTAATCTTTAATACCTGCTACTCCCAGTGGATTTGCCTCTATCCCTAATAGCAGCAGAGTGGCAGCTTTGAGATCTGTTGAACTCTCCTCATTAAAGTTTGCCTGCCCAACTGCTGGAACAAGAGTTACTGACACCTATTCTCTCAGAAGGACAGTGGAGAAAATGTGGGTTTGCAATGCTGGAGAAATGGATCCTATTCAAAACTGCTGCACAGAATTCAGAGGGGGTTTATTTATTTATTTATTTATGTAACTCTAGTGAGTTGCTTTTTAACTATGGAGAGGGAGTGGAAGAAAGGGCGTAGAAGGGAAACAGTTTTAATGCCTTTTTTGTTAAGACAGTCATATGAGCACTGAAATGCTGGGGCTGGGTGGTAGAGATAGGAGAGGGGCAATATGGGTCACAGCACCACAGTTTTTATATATGGCAATTCCCCAAGGGTATTTTTGAAGCCACTTTGTACCTAAAGTTGCTAAAATATAAAATGTACTGTAGATAACAAAATATACTTTCAAGACATATTTGAATTTGGTGAAGACGAAGCAGCTCTCTCTTTCTAAATGTAATTGCTCATTGGCATCCTCTACTCAGCACAGGATCATGCTGCACAGAAGAACTTGTGAAGAAAACAAGAAGGCTGGAAAAGGGCTGAGAGAAGGCATTAGGGGTATTTGTGTCAGCAGCCTGAGCATGGTCATTTTTAACTGTGATTTCAAATGGTGTTTAAAAACACTTGGATAAGATTTTGAACACAGCTGGATAGGATTAAAAACCATCTTTACCATGATGTTGAACAACCTGCTCCTTTAAAGTGGATTATGCAATTATATTTTATTTAAATACGAATGCCTATATGTGGGATTAATTATCAGTACTGCTTCATTAGCATTCACAGTTAGGAATTTTCTTCATTGTCATACTTAATTAGAAATTTGACTGTCATCTAAAGATTGTAAATGTAGAATTAAACACAGATGTAAATTGTACTGCTTTATGAATAGTTCCCTACAGATAACAGCAATTCTGTTGTTTCTCTAGTGGTACAAAATAATCCACTTTAAGGGCAAAGATTAATCATTGCTTGTTTCAAAGGTATTAACATGCACATAAATATATACCTATACATACATACATATACGTTCTTGCTTGTATTCTGTGAATTACATTTGACAGTCTCATTTTATCTGACAAAATGAGTTCAAAATAAACAGGACAACCAAATGTGAATAACTGTGTGCAGTGGAATAAAAATTCCTTTTCCCCCTTCAGAAGGTCTGAATGCTGAGGCAGTACGAAAGACAGACAATGCTTCAGAGTGTGCTCTCTGCCTTGGAGGTTTGTGCCAAGTCTCGGTTCACAAAATGTTACAAGCAGATAAAGATGCTTACTGGCTTCATCAGTGGCAAGACTGGTGTGGCTTTCTGGGTTTTGGCTGTTTTCACTCATGCCATGAAGGGGTTTTTTTCGGTGCTATAACATCTTTCTACTAGATATCTGTCTACTTGATGCCACAACAGTTTAACTAGGTTGATAATGTATGTAGGGAGGAGCCTGAAAAATTATTTCCATTAATATAAGAAGATAAATCAGAAAGATTAGAACTAGCTAGATTTTGGGACCTTGGGACTGAAGGAATTAACTGGTTTGGTCCTCTACTGCTTCCACCACATAATGTAAAATTCTATCCCAAAAGTGATCCAGCTCCATCTTAGTGGTTTTGTTTTGTTTTGTTTTGTTTTCCTTCCTTAGCCAGCCCCAAGCTAAAGGATTTTCTATCAGCAAATTGTTTTTTTTTAGACAGAGAAAAATATATTTAATTGTTTCTGAAAGGGTGGTTGAAAGACATGGCCTAACATGATGGAGCCAAACAAATGTTAGGAAGTGGGAATACAGATTCCTGAAAGCTTTATCTTCTATAAACTAAAACTCTATCAACGTCCATGCTTTATTTTTTAAGGGTTTTCTTTCTTTGTGTAATGTCTCCTATGGTATCAAGATAATTCTGTGTTTGCTCTAAACACTGTCTTATTTTGCCTTCTAGTGATCTTTTCTAAAATAAATCATCTTATGTGTTTTCCTCCTTTAAAGTACCACGTAAAATTAAATTTCAAAGCAGGTACTTCAGGTGGTCTTCATGGTGGGTTGCAAAAACCTCAAGGCATAACACAAGCAAGTAAATAGTAATAAATTATGCTGTTTGATCACTCAGCAGATGCAGATGTATATGTAGGCACTTCCCTTCGCAGTTGCAGTAGAAAGAATGATGCTAATTTAGACATTTATGAATAGAACTGATTGAATACAATGAATACGTATAACAAGTTTATTGTAAATAATAGAACTAAATGCTCTATGTAACAACTGACATCCTGCATAAAACGAAAAAAACCCTACCAATATTTTTCAGAATCGTTTTCTATTGTTAGTGTAGAACTATTTTTGATGTTATCTTATGCTCAAAAAAGGGGCCATGGAAGGTCCTCACACTGAGGACTTGCATGTAAAAATTAATACTAGATGTACAAAAAAATTGTCAGAATGAATTAACTAGCCAAAACAAAATATGGTGTCATTTTATAGTCTCTTATTCAATTAGTGATGCTTTATTGTTTCACTGGAACTACTCATGCTTTCAGGTACAACTCAGCCCTACTAACAATATCTAACCTGTTGTGCAGCTGTTACTCAGGATCATGTATATTGTTACTGTACATGCTTTTGCTTTATATATTTAAAAGTACCTTCAGTTTTCAAATGCTGTTCGGGTCACAGTTATCAGATTCAGATTTCAAGCACTCTTTATTGCTGAGGTATTTGTATGAAGTGATATATAAACCTACAGTAATACCAGCTATTACAGAAGTTGATCTGGGCTGCAATTACAGAACTTGTCTTTGGGCTTAGCTTTTAGGAAGAAATGTGAGGCCAGTGCCTAACATGATAGTCAAACTTAGTGCTTTGTTGTGCCTTGAATCATGTGGAAAGGGAAGCAGCAAGAAGTCCCCATAGATACAGGCCTCATTATGATGGAATATGCTTAGTTACTAGATTCTCTCAGTCCTCAAAAATGTTTCTAAGACATCACTGTTTTCATTATGATAGCTTTATTTCTACTTTAATTTGTCAAATGTAATTATTACAGGCACATGTTTAAAAATCCTTTTTTGAAACGTGTATCTTTATTTCCAAAGCAAAATAGACCAGAATGAAAAAAAAATAAAACTAAATATAAAATCTACACTGAATTATTCATTGAAATAAATGAGACTTCCCATTGGTTTCTATGAGTTATCCTCAAGTCCATAAAGCCTAACTCAGAAAATAGTTATTGAATTTGTACTTCCAGTGACTTCAGTATGAGGTCCCAAATGTTGTATTTGATGTGGGATCTGAGTCAGAGCTTTATAACTGTGATAAGTCTTCAACAGTAAAAGAGGTTAACAAATAGTAGAGGAAAGAGGAAGAGGTATTATTCTGTCTCCTGCTACCATTAATTCCTTTTCAGCAACAACTAGTGTGTACCAGATTGTCCCAGAGGGTATTATATTTCAGCACTAACCTCTGAAAATACCAGTTAACATCATATTGAGTAGGAGCTGTTGGACTTAGTGGTAATATTTTTCTGCTTAACCTAATCTCTCTTTTAAATTCCTACCTGTGCTACATGTATTTTTAATCTTGAGATTCTCAGCTGGAAAAGAATACAACCTCTTCTGCTAAGTGGGCAGAATTTCAAACTGATCATTTCAAACAAGTAAATATTTAAGGCTTTAAATATTGCTTCATGACTTGAAGTAGTGTGTCTGAAATTTCTCACATGCCACTAAGTCATAATTCAACCAAATCAATCCATTTGGATGGCAAGTAATTTCTAAATGATGATAAATATGTTTATTTGGTGCTTTCCTAGTAAGACTGTATGTGTTTTTTTGTGGGTTTGGGGTTTTTTTTTTTTTTGGAGGTGGTGGTGTTTTCTGTGTGTTGTTTTTTAATTTTTTTTTAATTTTTCTTTAATTAAAAAAAGGTCTCTGAGTGAAAAGGACCCTTTAAAAAAAAATCTTAAGTGTTGCTGCTTGACAGTGTTGAAGTCCTGGGAAATGTTAAGATGCTGGTATACTTTGTCCAGATCTGGATCAATGCAGGAGACAACTTATTTTAACATGCCTTCTTTATAGTATACATTCAAAACATTTGATAGTACTTAAATAGTGTCATGCAGATTAAGTTTTTTATTCTTTTTAAATTTTGCCTGATTTTGCTTTTTTTTGGGATAAACACAAAATGAAAGATTTTTATCAAGGTACTGCAAGATCAGATATTGTATATGCATGTCATGAAGCTCTGATGAAGTATGAAATTCAACATTTTATGTAGCCCTGCTACTGTATCTCCTGAGTAATAGAATGTTTGCACTGACTTGGGTAATCTAAGAACTAGGTAAAAAGTGTCAAAATGAACCAATTGCATTTCAGTGTGAATAAGCTGTTATTTCTTAAGGCCAAATATCTAGAAATGGGGTACTAATAAAACATGTTCGCACTGTGATGCTAAATAAATGAGTTGCATTCCTGTAAATTTAGAATCCGACATTTTGATATGGCCAATTGCCAAAGGTTTTTTGTCATGTTTTGGGGAACTCAAGTAGCAAATTTAAGGCCATGTTAGGTTTGCAGGAGTAAATAAATATATCACAAGGTCTTTGGCTATGAGGAAATTAGGAGGTTTTGTTTAGGAACCTTGAGTTCTGCTGACATCTGGTCCCATCAAGTGCATTTATCTGGGAAATTTTGTTTGGTTCAGTGATGTAGGTTGCTAGAGATAGCACTGTGATTGCAGAGTATGAAGATTTGAACCAAACACCTTAGTTATAGTATCATCATTTCAGACAAGAGGATTGGTAGAGAGTGACTTGCATAATATTTGTTGTTGGCTCAAAATGCCTGAGACTGAAATCTTACATGCTTTCAATGAGCTTATTTCAATGCTATGGCAAATGACACAATGTTGAGGAAAAAATAAGCATCAAGCAATTATATATATCTGGTTATGGTTAGCAAAGTCCCCCAGTAATTGATCTATTATTTTCTTGGGAGTTGGTTATCTGTGGTGAGTTAAAGTATTGTTGCAACTATTTTGTTTATGTTGCTAATCCTGAGAATATTTTCATTTTTGCAAAGCAGCATACCTGCAAGATTAGGCTATGACTCATATTCCAACATCCACAAACACCTTTATCTAGATATTGTAAAAAATATTTCAAGGAAAACTTTAAAAGAAACTGTGATTATAAACTATTATTTATTAACAGCTTTAAAGGAAGCGCTCTTTTTCCATAAGAGACAGGGGAGAGGAGGAAGAGAAAATAGTGTCAGCACATAAGAAATAATGACTGTGCATTAATGGAGACAATCACTAGCTAATCCACAAGTAAGAACATTAAGTACCTCTACTTCAAGGCAGAATTACTCTTCTGGAACTATAATGAATATTAACAGGCTCCTAAAATATTATTTAGTAAGAAAGCCTCAATAACCATTGCATTACTTGTTTCCTGGGCACCTATGACATTACCTCTTTATCTGGATTTCATAGTTAAAATTGGTCACCAATTTCAACCTCCAGAGTAACTGGCTATAAACACTGTTATCCGACAATAAATATTCATTTAAGCATAATTTCTAAAATATTTTTCAATATTATCATTGTACTAATTCTCAATAAAAGTTACCTTTCCTTTAAAAAGAACTGAAATTATATTTAGGATTTGACTTCTTTAGGAAACAGCATAGAGAAACCCTTTTATAAAAACCAGAGTGTATTAGTCTGAATTCAAGACATGGGTAAAATGTGTCTCAGGTATTTCCTAGTGCCTAGATAGCTGTTTTATTTTCCATACAGCTGAATGCACCAATTTGAAATCCATTTAATGAAAGGGGATTATTACTGCATGCTAAAGTAAACAGTTTATTAGCTCAGCATTAAATTTAAATAATAAAATATTTCAAAAATTAAACGACTCTATCAGAAACACTGCTAACTTGAAATCTGAGGGAACTTTGCTGTAACATGTTAAGATTTAGCAGTCATTTCTCAGTTGTGCTTAAGAAATAGAAAAAAAGGAAAAAAAAGTTGTTCTAATTCATTGCCCCAAGTCATCAAAAGGGCAGCATTTTGATCACTTAGATAATTTAAGTATTTCAGACTGAATAAATAAGCTGCCTTTTCTGTGCAAGAATCTATTTATTTCCTTGGAGGATGTTTTTATCTGTTTTGTGATATTTTTATGTTCCATACAAGGTTGAGTTTACTGATGATTCTTAAATACCAAGCACTAATCTCCCAGGCTATTATGGAACCAAAGGAACAAGCTTTCCCAAAAGAAAGCTGTCAGGTTTTTGGTTTCGGGTATTTTGATAACTCACCTACTCTATGTGATTGTTTTGGTTTTGTTCTTACATCTAGGTAAATAAAAATAGAAAAAAATATTACAGTCAGAAGATGGTTGTAAAAGGCTTTTAGTAATTCCTGAAATACCTGGATTTCTTAAGAGTTCTGACATTTACACTACAAAAAAGAGAATCTGAAGACACAGTTTTGCACCTAGATTACATGAAAGTACTTTGGAAATGCTGTAAATGGGGCTAGTAAAAAAATTCCAGATTTGCAAAGCTTGTGAACTTTTCTGTAGACCCTAGTGTTATAGAAAAGTATATTACAGTATATGGGGAAAGTTTTTTGATTGAATGCCCTCAAATATCCATTACATATAATAGGGAAAAATTAGTTCAAAAATGTCTCCATTGCAAAGAAACACATTGGAGAAGAAACACTTTTAGTTCACTGCTTTGTTCATGGTGAATTAGGTTCTGGCAAAGTGTTCTTATTTCAGGAAATTTCATTACTGACTTCATTTCCAAAATATAATAGCACAATTTCAATTTGTATGTTTTTGCAGTTTACAACTTTCCTAGCACATCCAGATGTGCCATTAGCAATACGACACTATTTTTGGCCAACTGAAATAAATTGTGAAGGGAATATTTGGATCTAAATGTTTTATAGAAAACCTCAAAGAAAATGTGGATAAATTAGTTTTCAATGTGAAAACTGTTGACATATTACATTTTAAGTAAAAATAAATGAAGTTATTTATCTTTGCATCCTAATTTAAATGCTTCAGTAACCATATGAAGTTTCCTATCTGTTTTTCATATTTTGTAAAAAGAGAATAGCTGTTTTTAAATTGTGTGCCATATACATAGGTATGTGTATGAATAATATATATGTACACTTAGATAAAAGTGATTAGGTATATAGTTTAATCTGATGAGTGCTTTTTAAGACACCCACTTAAGACCTTGAACTCCTATTTGAAAATTCCCTCTGTATGTCAGTTTTGAGAGCACCTTCTGGCCAGCTCCACACTATTGGGCTATAAAGTTCGCAGGGCTCTGACCAGGGAAAAGAGTGGAAGTATCGAAATAATTGGAAGAGTTCCTTGCTTGACGACACTCCTAGGCATATTTTCCTTTTCCATTGCAAGCTTCCCAAGGGAAAAATAGCACAAGTAGACACATGACAGGCCAGAGGAGAGCATCCACTTTACCACCTGTATATACTCTTCCTATTATGTCTGCATTTATTACAAGGATACTCAAACTGTAGTAATTGCAGTGATCTTCATGGGTGGTAGTATGCTTTCACTGTGTTCAGAGAGATGGGCCATTTTCCTGTATATCTTCTATTTATCATGTATTCTGCCCCAGATTTTTTAGTTGTTTTTTTAACTTAAAATAATTTCTGTTTAGTTTCCTCTTAGTTAATATTTTCAGACCTTGGTTTTGTCTTTCCCTCCTCATACCCAAGTCAACAGAAATTAATTAAATGCAAAAGTTGTTCTCATGTAAGTGCTGTTGACCCATATGCTGAAGGATGCCATGGAATAAGAGGGAGAAATTCAGAGCAGCCATAGGATTTCTGAGGTTTTTTTACCCTGTATTTGACAATTTTTTTTGTAGCTCGTTCATAAAATATTGTTAGGGAGAAAAATGAAAAAAGCAGTGATTTGCAAGGGGCTTCATGATGCATCCCTTTGGAAAGCAGAAATGTATATCTATCCTGCTAACTTGCGTCTACTGAACTACTTTGAATGACAGTGAGGAGAGGCCTGTTTCTGAATTAAAATAATTTCTCTATCGAGTTTTCAATGCTCATTCTAAAGATCAAAAGCTACAAAGTTTGAAAATGGCAGGACAATTGTAATATTAGTTAAACATGACAAATGCCTTTTCCAAACTTTTATTTTTAAGTGTAATATATTAAAAAGTTAATTTCTAACTTCAGGAAGATAAAAAAAAGATTATACTGTCAGCCCTAAAGAAAACACACCAATTATCTGTAAATTTGGTTTTGTTTTATAAAAGTTTATAGTTTTATCAAAGAATCAGTGGGAATATTTAATTAAAAAAAAAAATCTTAGAAGATATCTTGTAGGCTTAACTTTTTTTTCATGGGGGAATGTTTTTGTGGTTGATATTCTAATCTAAAAAACATTTAAAAAAACATGAACTTTAAGAAAAAATATTAATTTTTTTTAAAGGCAGAATATTGCTCTCTAGCACATATAATAATCTTAACCTAGTTTGTAACAGTTGCTAGTACACATTAGATAATGCAAATCATTTTAGTACATTCATGAGAAGCTTGGATAAAAGAATTCTGTTGTGATGAATTGTTACTTCTGACTAGCTGATAACATCATTTTCTGAAGTCATATATTGAATGAAGGAAAGTGTAATTTATGTGTTGTTATGTTAAGTTTTGGAAAGTAGGATCAATTTAATCTTGTAGTGATAGAACTATTTAGTATGTTTGAAGGTATGCATAAAAAGGTTTTTAATTTTTTAATTTTATTTCAATAAGTCTTGATCTCTTGTCATCTAGCATTTGCCTGGTTAATATACCACAGTTCTCTTAAGTGTTTGTAAGTAGCTGCCCATATATGCTGTCACTGCTAAAAGTATTTGTATATGTATAGAGTTAAGGAATGTGGCACCCCAGAATTTGAGCTGGTACAACTTTGTATAAATCTTGACAACTGTATTGTTAGGGGGGAAAGAATATCAAATACTCTAGTCTGTCAAAGCTATTTTTATGGTCTCAAATAACGGTATTCTAAACTGTGATGCTTCTTGATCCTCATCACTCCTGGTTTTCTAACTGCTTAGGAACAAACATTTCATAATTGCATATAATAATTATTTATGTATTCATTAGAGAGGTATGCATGCGCTGAATTCAGTAAGAAGATTTATGTATGTGTGGGTTGCATATATTTGATGAAATTATATATCATGCTGGCTCCACTCCCTCTGATCACTGGAGCCCTTATTTAGTTGGATGACTATCATATGTTTTCTATATGGCCTAAAAACCTGTGCAATTATCCAAGTGTGTTTGAGATGCTTTTGGATTTACAAAAAACACCCACACAAAACACCACTCTTCCCCCTCAACCCCCAACAAAAATCTTAACATTTTCTACCAAAGGAAATAAGGAAACAAACTAACAAAATACCCCTGTGGTTGTGTTATATATAGAATTCAATTGTCAATAGATTCTCAAGCCATTTTTCTAAATAGATCGTGCTCTCAGAGTATCAAATCTTATGTTGAGTAAGTTAGCAAGTGATTTATATGGAAATGCCACTTTGGCTGTATTAAAAAAGAAGGTGCTATACAAAGGCTATGAAGCAGAGTTATACGTAGTGCAATATTGTGTCAAAACATGTTTAAAAAAGGTGCAAAACGATGAAAACCTAGAGGAGGGTAAAACCACATAAGCCTTCTCTATGTAGTTATTTAGTATAAGATTTAGGAAGCTTTGCCTGAGATGGAAGGGCCTAAGATGGATTGCCTAAGATGGAAGGGATCCAAACAATTAATCTGGTTGCCACTCTGCCGTGAGTAAATGATTGGGGAAAGTGTCATTTTTTTAAAACTTGTTTTGCATTACGATTACAGTTCTTCCCAAACTAGACATATGGTAGAGATGTATTTGTTGGAGGGAATAGTTATAGTGTTTTAAAACTTGCTGAACATTCTGTTTAAGAAATAGTTGATGTTAAACAAAGATTAATGTTTTGCTTATGAAGTTCTGAGTTAATGTCTACTTTGAGTATCAACATATACATATCAAGAGTTTCTCTGGGTTAGAACAAAGGTATGTCTAGTCCAGTATCTTTGCTCTAACAGTGTTTAGGGAAGATTACAAAAGAAGACAAAGCATGTAAGATTTCTCTAATATACTTTCTCTTCTCTAGTGATTTTTGTCTTGGAGACTGCTTGTCTTTAATAGCTCTTGATGGATGCCTCACTCATAAATTTGATGCTTTTTGGACCCATGTGAAATTAGTGTCTACAACATTCTGTTTCAGACACTTTCACAATTTAATGACTTCTGGATAGAACAAGTATCTCTTCCCCCCCCCCCCCCCCCCCCTCGTATCTCTTTAAAAAATTCTTTTTATTTTATTTAGTTCTTGTATGATAAGAAACCATGAACAATTATTCCATATTCTTAGTCTCCAAGACACTTTTTTTTTTAAGCTCCTGACATATATTTGTAGTAATCTCTTTTCCATTCTGAAAAATTTCAGTCACTTACTAGCTGCTTGTATGGAACGCCTCCCACATCTTTGATAATTCTTGTTGTGTTGTCTATTCTTTTTCAAGTTTTACTGCAAGTTTTCTTGGGCGGGGGGCGGGGGAGGGCAGGGATAAAAAGTAAACAGTCAAGTTGCTCATGCAACATGGATTTATACAGTGGCATAATAATGTTTTCCTGTTTGGGTACCAGTCTTTGCCTAATAATTTCTCTTATTGTCATATTGTCAGAACTGAGTAGATGTTTTCATAAAACTGCAAATTATGCTCTCAAGGTCTCATACCTAAGCAATGACTAGTTCAGAGCCCATCACTGTGTAAACAAGATTGTGCGCTTTTTTTTTCTTCATGCAGTACTTTGAATACTGAATTAAATATATTGAGTTTGGCATGCCAGTCTTTAAGCAAATCAACTTATATGTTTGCTGACTAAACTATCTGATTAGTTGTTCTCTAAAAGTTCTATCTCAGATTTTATCACATTTTCTTACCCCTTCTCCTGGATGATGTTGATCAACATGAGTTCCAGCAGAGGTCCAGATAGAACTCCACTGGTGAATTTTCTTCATAAGAGACCTGCAGACAGACTCCTTCAATAGAAGGAGTGAAAGAAGATAATTTCTTAGCCCATGACAAGATCTGATGCACATTGTCTGTGAAATGGTAGATACAAAGATACTGTGCGTAGAAGTAGTATGCAAGACCAAAGTGTTAAGAACCATAGCTTAATCCAGTCTGTCTTTAGTTTGTTCTTTAACCTTTGTGCTGTTCTTCTTAGATGCATAGCCTATTATCTGCTTTGATCTTGGGGAAGTATACTAGGTACGCAAAGCCAAGAGAGGAATACACAGAGTCCTTCTTGTTCTTGGAATGTGCCACTGTGCTCAACACAAGTCATGGTCCATTGCAAGGACATTTACTACTCTTAAAAAAAAAATTAGAAGCCTCTGTACAGTCAGGTAACAGAGCCTACCTGGAGGTCTGGTTTCTTTATTTTTCCCTCTAAATGTAAATAGTCACATCAGCCAGTTGACAGTTTTTTCAGAATCCCTTTCATCCTAAAACTGCTCCCATCTATGCTTATTTCTATGGTAAAGGTTTCTGTGAGGAGTTGCTTCTTAACTCTAGTCTTCAGATTGCAGGGAACTAACTACTGAATAACAGTTGCATGGCCCTCCTCTTTTTGCAGTGGAAATACAGTAGTTCTGCTGTGCTTCAGGCTCTCTAACTACATTTGCCGTTCAGGTAATTTAATCCTGAATTACTATTTTAAAATATTGTCCTGTCATTTTCCTGACAGAACTGGTCGAGAAGATAGTTTTTACAAAGCTGGGTTATTATAAAACTCAGGATAATGTTTAGAAATTCTATTGCTATTCTGGGAAAGGAGCTTTGAAATTTGAAAGTGAAATGAAGCTACACAGTAAATAAAACTGGCAAATTATTATGTTTATAAACTGAAATCTTCGTGCATAAAACTGTGAGTTACCAGGGCTGTCAAATCTCCTCTTGAAATTCCCATTTCATTATTGATTAGTTCCAGAAATACTTCATAGATTGAACCACTGCATTTTAAATGTTTCATTTGAGATAACTGCAAATATGCAGTATTGATGTTCAGCATCTGTATTTGCAATAAACAGAAGAAGCATTAAATTTGGATCTATACTAGTAGAATTGCTTGAAAATATTTATGCTAACTCTTAGCATTTAAATAAAATGGTTTTGCTTGAACTAGTCATGTGCAAACACAACAAACAAACAGAAATTGATTTTTGCATAAACTCCTTTGTTTAGACAAATTAAACAACATATTCTACAATAAATAAGGTCAAAACCAATTATCACTATTACTATAACAAATTAGCACTTCCATGTTACTTGGATAAGGAAGCTATATTTAACACCTAACTATTCTCTGTGAAATTTGTTTTCAAGAGGAAAACAGGAAACATAAGGAGTAATGGACTAGTATGTCTTTTCATTTATTCCTGATGCGCATTACTCTATTGGCCATTCTTACTCAAATGCTGTTTTTAGTAATTTATTGCAATATATGTTGTTTTTAATATACAGTACAAGCATAGCTCACAGCAAAATTTGGTTCTGTGCTTATTTTTGAATAATATGCCATTATTATTTTTTAATATGTTCTTCATCACAACTGCATTACAAAGAGGTGGTGTAGATTTACAGATGTTTTGAGGTTCCTTTTAACTGTTCAATTGTTAATCTGAAAAACTGAGTAAGGAAACATTCTCTCATCACATTTACTTTAAGATACTTTGGAATATACCAAACTTGTACAATAATAGAATTTGTGTATTTGAACCAAGTTTGTGCAGGCTACTGGAAAGAGGACATTTGATAATAGCTGAGGCATTATGTCCTCTGCTTCCCAATCATTTAACAGATAATGTAGAAATAAAGAGTTGCAAAAATTCATTGCATCTTGGAAAATACATCAGGTGAACCACTGGATATTTATGCTACAGGCTACAAGGTTGATTACAAATAGCTGAGTTAGCTTTAAACTAAATATTTTAGACAAAAGTAGAGTTCTAGACAGTGCAACATGTAACTTGCATGATCCAATGAACAGCAATCTGCAGCAGAAAGACTTCTAACTAAGCAAAACATTTTGGATAGCTTTGTACTCCACAGTGGACCCACTTTGAGCATCTGACTACTAAGTTTTTCTTAGATTGTGTGTTATTCAGGTGAGACTGCCATTAATTTCAGTTGATTTCCTTGACAGTAACTAGAAAGTACATAAGCAGTAACACTGGTGGCAAGAATCATGGACTAGTTTGGGTTGGAAGGGACCTTTAAAGGTCAGAGCCCTGTCCAACCTGGCCTTGAATGTTTCCAGAGATGGGGCATTTACCACCTCTCTGGGCAACCTGTGCCCATGTTTCACCACCCTCATTGTAAAAAATTTCTTCCTTTTATCTAGTCTACATCCTACCCCCTTTTAGTTTGAAGTCATTGCCCCGTGTTCTATTGCAACAGGCCCTCCTAAAAAGTTTGTCCCCATTTTTCATATAAGCATCCTTTAAGAATTTCATAGTTTGTCAGCCAATTCCTCTTGCTTATAAAAGGTACCCCTGAAGGGTGGTCTTGCAGAAGTACGCTTCCTGATCTTGTGAATGAATTTCTGATCCTTGCCAACTGCAAGATTTCTGAGGTGCATTTTGTCCTGACATCCAAATCGCCACTGAAGATGATGTTAAACAGTATCAACCCCGTACTGAAAGCACTTGCAGTGAGCTGCCCTTTAGTCTATGAAATATTGACCACTGCCCTTTGAGCCTGAAGTTACTTATAGTCCACTCATGCAGCCCACACCTGCCTAGCTGGGGTCCAACAGTGCTGTTAGCAACCACATCAGACTTTCTAAGGTAAATGACGTTCACTGCTGTTCCGTTAAACATATGGTTCATCATTTCACAGTAAAAGCCAGTTCAGACTTAAATTTAATGCATATACTCTGCTAAATGTTCCCCTCTACACAGTTGAGTAAAGACAGCTTTTTCACTTCACTGAGAGGTCCTCTGATGTTAACATTGCCTATGTATGTTTTTGCAACGTGCAATTTTGTTGATATTGTATATTCAAAATTTTTATATAAAATCATCATTCCCTCATTACGAGTCTCTGTATTTGAATTTGCCATCATCACAGGGTGCATAATTTGAACTTTAAATAAATAAGCTCAGAAAATTACCATGTAGATCAGTTTCATCACATAACATCATTCATGAATACTTATGTGTGCATTATTGTTTGCATGGAAAACATTATTTTCAGCTTAATGGCATTCCATTTTTATCATTCCTAATTTCCAATACTGGGTGAACCTTGTGCTGGTGACATGCTAAACATTTACAATTGGTCTTACCATGAATCATGATTGACTTTATTCCTCATTAGATTTCCTTTGAGGATTTAGAAAATGTAGAGTATAATCCTCTTATATGTTTATTGGTAATTATCAGCTTTTTGTGCATTCTTCCAGTTGAAAAGACTTTGTTTGAAAGCAGTCAGTCATCATGGTTAAACAACTGTATCTATCTTAAAGTTTTTTAAATGTTTAAGGAAAAGTACTATCATTGGCTAAGTCAGTTAATGCACTTGATCATTAATGGTGTGTGAGAAGGTGTCTTTTAGAGATGCATTAAACCCGGAAGTGTTGTTGGTTGTTTTATATTTGGCTTTTTTCAACATAACTTTTTCAATATCTGGTGGCATTACCTGATTTTGGTAAATCAGCGACCTTGACCCAGTTATCGTGGAATATTCTTCTCATTGAAAGGAGTTCAGCCTTTTAACCCTGTTATTATTTAGCTAGAATTATATCTACTACAAGAAATTCAGTTATGTCCCATTCATATAACATATAAGGACAAAGTTATGACTCAGGTGTTTATGAAAGTTAAGAAAAGAAAGTCTGTTATCCGTGGTTTATGCTCACTAATCAGCAGCTTTCACAGCAGCTGGGAATTTGCAGGGTCCTGCAAATCAAAAACAGTTGAAGGTATCCAAGGTAGAAATTGAATATAGTCTGTTATATAAAATTTTCTTTGATATCAGGTCTTCTCTGCATAACTTGTTTTCCTTATCCATCTTGGAATTAGATCAAAAGTGAGACTTACTAAGGATAACAAACTAATTTTAAATTTTGGCACAATTTTAGTTTAAATTTCACTGCTGAAATAGCTTAGAGAGAATATATGGTCTCTTGTCTGCTAAATAAGTTACAGGGAAGTTAGGGAAGGTCTCTGTCCCAGAAAGATGGGGGCTGAGAAAACTCTGATGCAAATGGTGACCTCCTGTGAAGTTGGAAGAAAGAGGACTTCAAGGACATATACAAGCTAGGATGAATTTCTTAGTGGACAGCAAGCAGTTAAATTTAAGATGGGAGTTGGGTAATAGGTGAAATAAAAATTGTATTTTGATGTAAACATCCCAGGAAAATGAGTGAGGTTGACTTAAGGAAAGCAAAGAAACTGATACTTGGACTGAGTCTAGGTAGAACTTAGAATCCATAGTAAGTAATATGTTATAGTTTGGGAGTGGTGGTGGTGCTGAAGAAATCAGGCCCAGTGGGCATGGGTTTATGAAAGGCAGAGCCTGCTTGACTAACCTGATCTCCTTCTCTAATAAGGTGACCCACTTAGTGGATGAAGGAAAGGCTGTGGCTGTTGTCTACCTGGACTTTAGTAAAGCCTTTGACAGCATCTCCCACAGCATTCTCCTTTTCTGGAAAAGCTGTCTGCTTTGACTGGCATACTCTTTGTTGGGTAAAAATCTGGCTGGATGGCAAAGGCCCATAGAGTTGTGGTGAAAGGAGCTAAATCCAGTCACAAGCCGTGTTCCCCAGGGCTCAGTTTTGGGGATGATCTTGTGTAACATCTTTATTGATGATCTATATGAGGAGATTGAGTGATCCCTCAGTAAGTTTGCAGATGACACCAAGATGGGCCAGGAGTGCTGGTCTGCTGGAGGGCAGGAGGGCTCTGCAGAGGGATCTGGACAGGCTGGATCAATGGGCCGAGGTCAACTCTATGAGGTTCAACAAGGCCAAGTGCCGGGTCTTGCACTTGGGTCACAACAACCTCACACGATGCTACAGGCTTGGGGAGGAGTGGCTGGAGAGCTGCCTGGTGGAAAAGGACCTGGGGGTGCTGGTTGACAGCCGGCTGAACCTGAGCCGGCAGTGTGCCCAGGTGGCCAAGAAGGCCAACAGCGGCCTGGCCTGTACCAGAAATAGTGTGGCCAGCAGGAGCAGGGAAGTGATTGTGCCCCTGTAGTCAGCACTGGTGAGGCCGCACCTTGAATCCTGTGTTCAGTTTTGGGCCCCTCACTACAAGAAGGATGCTGAGGTGCTGGAGCGTGTCCAGAGAAGGGCAACGAAGCTGATGAGGGGTCTGGAGCACAAGTCTTATGAAGAGTGGCTGAGGGAACTGGGGTTGTTTAGCCTGGAAAAAAGCAGGCTCAGGGGAGACCTTATTGCTCTCTACAACTACCTGAAAGGAGGTTTGTAGCAAAGGTAGGTGTTGGTCTCTTCTCCCAAGTAACAAGCAATAGAACAAGGGGAAATGGACTCAAGTTGTGCCATGGTAGGTTTAGATTGGATATCAGGAAAAATTCCTTCACTTCAAGGGCTGTCAAGCACTGGAACAGGCTGCCCAGGAAATTGGTTGAGTATATCCTGGAGATATTTAAAAGATGTGTTGTAGATGTGATGCTTAAGGACACTGTTTTGTGGTGGACTTGGCAGTGCTAGGTTAATGGTTGGACTTAATAATCTTAAAGTTCTTTTCCAATCTAAAGGATTCTGTGATTCTATTTAGTGTCTCCACCACAAACTGCCTCTGGCTCAGGCAGAACTGTATTGATGGGTGCTAAGACAGGATTCAGGGGAATTATCACTACATACTTGCCTGGTGTTTTCTTCCCTGGGCGTTTGCCATTGGCCATTATCAGTTATAGGATACTTCTGTTCTGACCATGTGGATTTTTGATATGTGTTCAGAGTCGCTTTGGTATACAGCTATGTCACTGTGACAGGTCATGGACTGTGTCTATAGAGCTATGAATTCTGCTTGATCTTTTAAATTCAGAGTACATTTTGAGTTTAGAATGCAAAGGTTAATCTTTGTGGTATGTGTCCTGTTGTGTCTGTGTCCCCCATTCTGCCCCACCCCCTTTCCTTTTATTGTTTGTTTTCAACCATACCTAGTGAAAAGTGTTACCAAGGAGAAGCACTTTTCCAGATTGGGCATTTATAAACTGTCATTCCTTAGGGATTTTTATATTTTAGAAGCTGATCAGGAAAGCTGTATCTTCCTGTATCTGGATCCTGATAAGATGGCCCAGCTTCATAAGCCCAGATCCTGAGGGATTCTTAAGAAAAGAGTGATTTGGAATAGGGTGAAGTAAGACTAAGTTTACTTTTCTAAAAATTTTTCAATATTTCATCTGTATCCACAATATGCATTAGCTTGTTCTATGTGTGCCTAAGAAGATAAAAATGTAACTGCACCGTCTTGGATGGCATGCTGGGAAAGTTTGTATTTAAGCTATGGAAGTGTTCCAGATATGTCACGAGTTGACACTGCAGACAACTGAATGCCATCTCAGGTCTTCGGAAAAAGCTATACAGGAAGATCAGAAAAGAGTAGTTTCTAGATTATTTCATTTATAGTAGTCTAAAAGCCATGGGGACCCAGTGCCTGGGTCCATAGTGGGATTCTGGTGGATAACCTCTAGAGGATGCACATGGAGAGACACTATCACACTTATTGTTATTTATCTGATACACAAGTAGAAGAGTCCAAGCAGTTATTCAGTATTGATATTAGCTAATGTATCAGTGATCACTGTTTTTAAAACAACGTTTTTCTCATCTTGGAACAAATTAAAAGGTTAGTAGTAATCGAAAACAATCCAGTTAATACTTCTGTACTTAATTGTATATACTCATGTTATTCTGACAGCAAATTGTAGTCCGGTAACACCTTCTAAAGAGTGTACTATTGTTCAGAATAAGACCTAAATATGAATAAAATATCCGAGATAAGACAAAGTAAAACAAAGTACTCACTGTCATGATCTCCCTGTTGTCCAGACTAGCATACTTACTGGAATACTACAGCTCCCTTCTTCCTGTGCACAAGGTAGATGTAACCATGAACCCCCCTGCCCTTGCCCCACCCAGTGATATATCTAAATAAATAAATTCCAGATCTAAAAGAAACCAGCTGATGCTCTCTTCAATGTCTAGTTATTGTATAAATAGTATATCTGAATATATTTAAGAAAGAACAAGTTGAACTAATAGGATCAGAGGGTGTGAGTAGTGAGGTAGAGAAATGAAAATGGAAGAAGGGCTGGGGAGATATAAAAGGAGATGAGAATCAGAAGAGATTAAAGGAAAGACAGCAGGAAGAAGGAAAGAAATGAGTGGAAACTATTCTAAATGCATCTGAGCCTCTGTGTAGCTGGGAAAGCAACTAGAAGAAAAAGCAAAGATTTATTAAGAGTTTTTAAATGGAAGTACACCAGAGAAGCTGCCAAAATACCACTTTTCAGTATAACAATCTTGTGTAAGGTTGTGTATACGTACAGTTTGAATGGATATTTTTTGGAGTGATTATTGATTTGCAGGTAAACACTGAGGTTGTTGGATGTGAACCTCCTTGTTTTCATATATTTTATTTTTTTTTCCTAAAGAGAGGTATTTTTAGAAGGTATTATTGAAAAAGCAATTTTTTTGTCTTTTGAGTGGAACAGATTGCATCAAATTATAGGTATTTTTCAAAGCGTTTCCCTGGGGAAAAGTATCTTGGGTTTAAGAGTTTCATCTACCTTGATAAATGCCACTCTAGCTGGGTTATTCAGAAGCATTACTTTGGCTGCTCACAGCTGCAAGTACAGCCCTGTTGTGGGAGTTTGTAGCTTCATCTGGTCCCATCAGATTGCTTCCTCACTCTTCTCTGAAGTTATCGTTGCTGCTCAGATTCTGGTCCAGCAGAGGAACATTCACTGTTCTCTTCAGCAGAATGATCCCTTCATACTATTTGTTTCTGTCTACATCATTCCAAAATAGAAAAGTAAGCTACTGGATTTATAACTAACTCAGTAATGAAGCTCAAATGAATAAATGCAGTGTTGTTGCTAATTCTGTTTTGGAAACAAAGCTACACTGATATTTAACTGAAGAAACATAAGTAAGAAAAAAGGCAAAATGAAGACTTTCACTTGAACATTTTTTGCCCGTCTCATTAAATGTAACCATAATTTAGAGACAATGAAATCTGTGCAATCACAAATATGCCCATGATGTTTTGATGATCCATGGCATCCCCAGCTTAGGGCTCCAAGTACCTTTCTGTGGGTTTTTTGTAAGTCTAATGAAATGAGAATATATTTACAGTGACTGTAGAAAGCAAACGTATCTTTCTTCACTTTTCTTCCATAGGTTCACTCACTGTAGTAGTCAGCATTTCCAGAATCTACCAAAAAATCCTTAAAATATATTTTAAAATCTGTATTCCTAGTGTAGATAATTTCCAGTGCCCAGAAACATGTCATGGAGGAGTTGGTGAAATGCATAAAGGTTGACATGCTGCATAGAAGTATCACATTGAAGCTGTTCAGAGACTTAGTGACGTACGTAAGGAAGTTGTTGTTAATGTGATGTTATAAGGAAAATGAGAGAGATGTTTTGGGAATGGTGCATTACATTTGGAAAAGATACATAACCCCACTCCCCAGAAGAAACAGGATAGATCACGTTATCACATTTATTTTTCTCCCTTCTTGAATGTGTAAACATAGTTAAAAATGAATGTAAATAAGAGTGACACGGAAAATTTTATTCAACTTAGGTAACCTCCAGAATTTTTCTGTTAATATCTTTTTTCATATGCTTTTTTTTTCCCTCTTCCATCTGTGTTTTTTGTCTCTTTTGTATGTCTTAAATACCTTTCTCACCACCATGGCAAAGACTCACAACTGCAATTTTGGAAGATTTGAAGTTCAATTATTTGCATCTAAAAATATTAATTTCAGAAAATTAAACACTGAGATTCCACAAAAAGTTCTGAGACTATATCTAATATCCCATCAATGTTGCATCAGCACTTGGTAATCTTGTTTCCTGCTATTATTGTCTTAAAAAAACTCCACATTTCAGTCCAATTCTGCAACAGTTTTATTAACAACATAGTAAAATAACAAGAAGTGTTTTTCTTTTTTAAAAGAAAGCATCTAAAACTCTAGCACAGGCAGTGTTTATTTACTGACACTGTCTATTGTTATTGTAGAAAGTCATCTTATTCTCCCTTTTCTGAACAAAGCCACTTATTCTTGGCTGAATTTACAATGGATACAAGTGTAAAGTGTTAAATGTTGCATGCTAATGAGAGAATTAGTTGCAAGCCCATAAGGTTTTTTTGAAATTCTAATGTATCTCATTTGAGGTACATATGCTAATATAGCTCAATAGTCTGCTAGATTCTCATTTCTGCTTTATTTTTGCACAGTCCACTCTCAGCATATGCTCTCCTCCTATCTTAAAATAAAAGACATTTTTCATGGATTTTTCAAAGGTAACTAGGGCTGCAAGAACAACTTTGTTTAAGATAACGTCACCAGAAATTGGTGCAATGCTATGGATGCACAGTGAATACGTGTGTCCATACAAATGGTGGGACAGGTATGATCTATGGGTGTCTCATGATCATAGATCAAGAGAGGTACAATTGGAATAGGTCATTTAGCATATTTTCTTAAACAGTGATGTAGCATTCTAGGTGAGAGGCTTGATCATATTTCCTGGACTGCTATGGTTTCTGTTGCTTTTGGAAATACTTTTAGTGTACAACTAACTGTTTTAATTATATCTTAGTGATCTTAAGTATAGCCTTTAAAAAGGGATTGAAGTCTAAAAATGGCAATAGGTTATTAGGAAATTGGTGTTTCATTTAGCCTGAGATTCTCTTCCAAACATACTTTTAAATTAACTTTTGCTACAACTTTATTGGCTAGAAATATAATCTTGTATAACTAAACATTGAGTCTATAAAAGTTGCAAGTGTATATATATACACATAAACCTAAGATACCTTATCTGACTACTTTCAGATCAGCAATTTCTGTAACATACATCAAATTGAATTTTAAACCATCACAACAACTTTGAAATTTCCTTTAGGATTCATTGAATGATGCATAAAATCAGTTACAGAACATACTGAGAGGATATGTTAAGATTGGGCAGGTAGTTTCAGTCTGGTGAGATGACAGTAGAAACAGGAGTGAGAGATTTATTATTTATCTGTTTGTTTACTGTCTATTCAAGAGATGTAAATTCATAAAAGCTGGAATTCTTCTTCATAATGAGAAAGAACTAGTCTGTTAGTCAGGATATGCAAAATTTGGGTTGTTTTCCTCATCCCTAATAAATAGGCTACGAGAAGGAAGCTGTCGATGTTACGGGAGTAGATTACTGATTTCTCCTGCAACAGAGGACTTTGAAGCCATACAGATCATGAGTTGTCTTTCTTGGCCTGTCTTTTCCTCTGGGCTGAAAAAGTTCTCATAAGACTTTAAAGGCCTCTGCAACTTCAAAGGATTCTCATAACAAGCCAAGCTGTAGGGTGAACCATTTACCTGCACTATTGTAAGTATCCTTACCATAAGCAGTAGCGATACTTTTCAAAACATGCTCAGGTTTACCTAGTATTCATGTAGTACTGGTACAAGGATATTAGGCAAAACCTAATACATACAGGTATTTCTTTATATTTTCCAAAGTGGCTTTAGCCAGATTTGAATATCGTATCTTTACAAGTTTCTTATTTCATATATTTCCTGTTAATAAAGCAAGTCTCCTGCTGTCCAGCCTGGTTCAGGTGTTAATACAAAGTAACCATGATAGGGTGGTCACCTGAGAAACCCGATGAATGTATTTGGGTTGTCAGTCAGTGCTGCTAATACTGCACTTCTGGCAATTCTTGATCTTGTGTGATATATTAAATGAAGAGCAGCCCACAGCTGCATAGAAACCTTCTGTGTTACTGTAGAGGATGAGAGGGGAGCCTTAAAGAATCAATGACTCCTCATATTTCCATGAACAATGCAGAGCAAGTGAAAGTATACATTTTACTGATTTTTTTTTTTTTTCTTAAAAGACTTAAGCGAATCATTATAGTCCTTGTGGCACTCATTTATAACCTGAATCCTGTTGAGTGCTTTAGGCTGTGTAGACTTGTGAGAAACACAAGGTCGTGAGGAGCGTTTGATTCAATAGATATAGCAAGTAAAATTCATTTAATTAAAGTAAGAATGAAATTTAAAACACATGTATAATGAGCTTTAATTTTTTTGTTTTATCAATTTGTGAATTAGAAATTATCAAAAAGTGATTATAGCTGTTTTTCATAATGATTGCCATCATTCACATTAAAAAAAAAAATTGTTAAAACAAGCATTTGTAATATCTAAACAATGAAGCAAAGATTCTTTACTGTGCAGAGATAATCCTATTAAGAGCAATTAAAAATATCAGAAGGATCAATTCACCTATTGATTAAAATGATTTTCAGGAGGTAGTACATTCTGTTTATTAATTCAGCTGCATTACCATTAAATTACTGTTGTCCCAAAAATTGTTAAAATACCTTAAATTATGTGTCACTTAGTTAAAACTAGAACATGTAAACACTGTGGAAAAAAAATTGGAAATTGTATTTACTGGGTGAATTCCATGTAAAATAAATAAACATGCCTTAAGATTATAAAAATGGCTGTACTGGTCCCAGGTCCAAGTAGTCCGATACTTTCTCTCAACCATGGACTTAAGTTGATGTCTAGAGAAGTGTAAGAATAGTGTAGTATCATGACACTTTGTTCATACTCTCCCAAGTGCTTGTGCAGTCTCTTCCCTCACAGGTATGATTCTGGAATCCACAATATTCTTTAGCAAAGAGATTTTTCAGATTATCACTTCAAACAAGAAAACTACTTTCGTTTTGAGCCTGGCCTTCCACTTGCTTATTTTGATGGCTTTGCAGTCTTAGAAGAAACAATGAGCCATCAATACCTTTTCCAGCTTTTCCATGACAGTCATGGTTTTGTAGACTTCTGTCAAAGCCCTCTAAATTATCTGTTTTGTAAAAGAAAAATACAAACGGTGATCATTTTTTCATATTTAAACTTCTCTATACTCTTATCACACATGTTTTTCCTCTGAGCTTTTATCTACTTTGCAGAGGACCCAGAGCTGCATGTGGTATTCAGGTGGACAAACCACGGGGCAAAATTTTGGTTTTTTGTTTTCTTTTGTTCCTTTCCTTAGAATTCTGAATCTTTGATTTGAAGTTTTCTCTGCTGAAGTGGACAGAATTGATAAAACTAGTTATCGTCACTCTCCTGCCAAGTCAACTTACAGCCCATTGATCTATACTTGAAGGATTGCTTTTGCTGTTGTATAATACTTCCCCCCACCTCCCCCTTGCATTGAATTTTTCTACCATTTTATTGTTCAGGTTCTCAGTCTCATAAAGTCTTTGAGCTACTTCTCACAGTCTATATTCATTCTTACTACTTCAAAGAACCATTAAAAAATCCAGACTTCGCTTTAATTGTAAACATTTTCTTAGTGCATGTGTCGATAAACTTTTGTAAAATATAATCTTGTATATTTCACTTAGTCTTTTTATTTACTTCATCTGATTTCTTTTATTTTTTTTTAAGATATTTGCTTACATGGTCATTTTTGAGCCTAAAAAAATCAGAAAAAACAGATGAAAGCTGTTTCAATGATAAAAGAACTTGATGCTAAATTCACTAAAGCAAGAGGTCAGCTGAAATGTTCTACTTTACCCTGACTTTTAAAACCTGAAGCATTCTTAATGTTTCGAGGTATTTGACTAAAGAATACTGCATTCCATGTTTGTAAGAAGAAACAGAAACCATAGGTTTTTTGCTTCACATTAGTCTTTCAGAGAAGCTTTAAGTTGTTCCATAAAATAAAAGTTTCATAGCATGACCTGTCTATCACTCTCCATTAAATCTCATTGACCAGTATTATAAAATAGAGCTGCAGCCAAGATTGTGTTTTCTTTTATGGTTTCTGTTAATTTTCTTTATGGAGTTGGTTTGTACAGGACTTCCTAAAAACATGAGCTGTTAAAATATTACAATCATCAAAAAAAAATTATTTTCAAGTCTCTTGTCAGAAAAGATGAAAGATGAATAAATGTTAATTATAATGGTAAGCTTGTTAAGAGCTTTTGGTTTTACATAACAACCATATTGCCATAGTGTGAAAGTAGAATCTTCTGCTATGCTGGCCATAGGGCTGGAAATAAGACCTAAATTTTAATCACAGCTCTGCAACTAAAATATTAAGGAGTTCTGAAAAGGTTATTTATGCTTTTTTTTTTTTCTGGTGTGTACTTTTAAATGGATTATGAGCACAGAAAGACTCCTTTGCTGGAATAAGATCCTAGAGAACAGCCATTCATGAACCATGTTCTGTTACTTCTCATACTGAAACATTCCACTAAATATGCGATTAATATGTTTACAACAAACTCAAAGCAGAAGATACAGCAGAAAATGACAAAATTAGTCATGCTAATGGTGATGTATGGTGATTTTAAAATTGCTGTAAAAGAGCAGAAAAATAACAGTGATGAAAAAGCTTTTGTTATGTTATTTTGAGGAAAGTGGGATCAGTGCCAGAAGAGGAAAAGGCACATTACCTAGTTGCATTTCAGCTATTTCAAGCTGCCAAGTGATGTTATCCATTAAGTACAGATCTTACTGTAGTCTACAGACAAAAGGCTGCTTTGCTTGGTTTTAAAAGGTGATTGCTTTTAAATTAAGTTTGAAATAGTCAAACAAAATGTAGGCTTAATGTGATCTTAATTTTAGATAGTGGGTATCAGTCTGCATAATGTTCATTAGTTTAGATTCAGACAGTGTTTTGTGGCTGCTATGAATAAATATACATAACTTATGTAAGTAAATGAGAAGGTTCAAACTGTACATTTGTTAATGGAATTAACTGAAACAGTTGCATAAGATCTTCCTCCATTTAATAGATAATAAATTGTCAAGTGATATACAAAGTCCCAATATAACATTTTCTCATAATTTTTAGCTTTCAAAAACTTTTATTCATAAAACTTTGCTAGTTGTAAGAGACAGTAAGGAACTACTTAATCTGAAGAAATTTTATATGCTTCAGTGTTTCTTCTCCTAGTGGCCTGATTTGGTATTCTAAGCTTACAAATGAGTTTTATGATTGTGTACATTCACCCACAGTCAGTTTTGGGCCATCAAGGAAGTTGGAGATAAGATTTTTTTAATGTACAGGGAGAATTGAAGTAGCCTAACTTTTACTACCTATTCCTTAACTTCTTCAGAAAACTCATATATATCCAAGTGTAACAACTCTTTTTATAAATGTGCTCAATCTAGAGCATCAGAATGTTCCATGTTATGTGCATCAGCCTGTTGTATTTAGGATTAAGAAAACAGAAAGATTGATCAAAGCACTGTAAAGCTATCACTATCTTTTTTTCCCTCAGCTACCCTATCCCTCCTTCAATGTTCTAAAAATACAGTGATATAATTTTACCTGTTGGCTTACAAGAATGTTGATATAGCTTAACTTATATGAAGAATTACAACCTAGTATTATGATTTTTGAAAAATTAATGTTTAAAGTAAAGTTCCATTATTGACTTATCCCTATTGCTGTTGGGACATTTTTGCAAGATGTAAGCTTTGAAAACTCTTTTTAGTAATTAAACTGATTTTCACAGTTTAATTACTAAATATTTTGTAAATTAAGAAAATTTAAGCACTTACACACTAATCTAATTGATCATCATTTGCAGTATTGTAATACCTTCCTCAGAATTATTATGCTTAGCTGCTTTCACTTGTGTTGGTCCATAAATTTTAACTGTTTTCCTAAGGAGAACTTCACATTGAGCTAAAAGTTTTGTAAGCAAACACTCATTGTGTATGCCTTCATGTATTTTAGGTTGTAAGCTATTTGAATGTGTTGTCTATATCTTCTAAAAATTCCTGTCTATGGGACGTGTGACAGAGATGGACAAATACTATAAGCTTAAAAACAAAAGTAACAATGATGTATGTAATAGTGATGTATATCAATGATATGACATATTGCAAAACAAAACACACCTCCAAAAAACAGATGTCTGATAGTTGTCCATTTTTTTGCTGATTCAGTAGGAGTTATGTTACTTTGCATTTGGTTTCAGTAAGTCTTGAAGACATTTTAGAAAGATATCAGAAAGGTATTTATATCAGAAAATATTTAGAAAAATATAATAGAAAAACTGAACTTAATTTGATCTAATTTTAACTGAAGAACAAAGAAAAGTAGGTCTTTAACATAGATTCTAGATAACTAAAGAGAAGCAATGAGAAAAGAAGTACTTTCATCATTTTCAGTAAAGCACTTGGTACAATGCCACCTGAGAACCTGTTCAGTCAACTAAAACACTGCGAGTTAGTAGAGAAATCATAAAATGAATAATGAGCTGTAAAAGGGAGGTGGTATGGGTTCAATGAAATGGGAAAATATCACTTTGAGAAGAAGTTATTAGTGAAGTTTTCCAGTGACCACCTGGGAAGAAAACTTATTTAATGCCTTCACTAATACCCTGATAAAAAAAGAACAGGAAAAAAAAAAAAGTAAAAGAATTCTCTCAAAGACCAAGATTTGGGAGTCATCATCAATACAGAGAAATGTTGGATTACTGTAGTAGAGGAAGTGAACAACCTTGAAGTCTGGCACAGTAAAAGTGCGATGAAAAGTAATGTTACAAAGTATAAGATCTTGTACTTGGTTAATAGTAAGAAATTATACTTCAGGCTGAGAACTAATCTACTGGAAAGAGCAGAGTAGAGGAAAGTTTTGTGGACCTGTCAATCACAGGGTATCTGTGAGGAACTAGATGAAATCACTGTGAAAATGGCAATTACGTTCTACAGAATTATTGACTGAAATCTTTCAGGAAAAGATACGGATTAGTTGATACACAGCATTTTTTAAATCGAAAATATTGTGTACAGTTTTCTTTCATTGTTTTCAAGAAGGATGAATTCAAGCTGGATTGAATACAGTGTAATTGAATACAGTCTTCAGTAACAGAAAACATGATGGAAGGAAACAGATGAACTTGACTTGGTACCATTAAACAGAATGAAGAGTAGAGGAGTTTGTAGAATGGCTGTAGCAGCCAGGAGTTTTGTCAGACACTTTCAACCACACGGGTTTCTCAACAAATGCAGGACTGTCTTATGTTTAAACCATTAAGGTTTGGTTTTTTTAATCTTGTGTATTTCTGAGCCCCATCAGTAAGAGTTCTTTTTTCCTGGTAAGTGTTAATGTTTTAAAATGTCTTCCCAGTAGTTAACACTCTGGTTTCACCACTTTTGTCCTCTTTTATAATCACTTTTTTTTATGTTACTTCCAACCAGATATCATCACACAGCTTTTGGTAACCTATTCTGTTGTTCACATCTCCTTACTATATCTGTAGTTTTTATTTAAATGGGTTTCTTTCATTTTTTTTGTTTGCCTTTCTCTCCTTTATCTGAAAGAACATATCCAGTGACTTTTTGTACTTAAGAACCAGGGATGCATATCAGACTGGTATTGCATCTGCAGGAGTTACAAACAAACTCACTAATACAGTATACTGTAGTAGAGTGTACACGCTTGGCAAGCTAGAAAAGGTAAAACCTACTGGCTACTTATATATAATACTACTACTTTATAACCAACAATATCCAATTTTTTTTTTTTGATTCATGATGGTATTAGTAAATTGAATTAATTTCACTTCCAATTTTTCTAAACCTTTACTCTGCTTTTTCATTTAAATTCATTTAAAATTAAATAAACAAAATGTGTGAGACTAAACTTCAAAAAATTATCATTGCTTTACAAGGGCAACATAGAGAGAAATCTAGGAGTCATCCTAGCGGTGATATCTCCCAGTACTATGGCTTCAGCCTCTGGCAAAAAAGTACTTGCTCTCAGAACCAGGTTTCTTTCTTTCATAGGGGGAAAGAAAAGACAGTAAATGCATAATTTAGTTCTTGGATCTATTTTTTCTGTTTCCAAAGGAATGTCATGGAGCCTGGGCTCTGAGAGGTGCTGTCTGTGCATCTGAGAATGCTTTGTACACCCCACGCCCTTCCCGCCACCTCTTCCACCCTGGCTGCAGACAGTTCATGAACAGGGATTTTCAGGGAGTTACTTGTCAAAGAACTCTGCTTCAGGTGCAGCTCTGTAGGCTTAGAGCTTTTTGGGTTGAGGTGGGTTTTTTTTCCAAATAGGGAGAAAACAAATGCAATATTATGATCTTTAGAAAATATGAAAAGTTATAGTGTAACCTATATATAATATTTTATTATTAACTAATAATTTAAAATATACCTAATTGTGTAACATATTAAGGTTTTTTTTACTTAAATGATGTTCAATAATTTGAGGTAAAGCAGTGATTCTAGTGCATTTACCAGAGTGTTTGTGTTTTCACAACTTTTGAGAAATATGTAACATCAATGCATTGACCAGTTCCAGGTAGGACAACTGTTCTCAATTTTACAAAAATGATCATCATGATTTCATGATCATTGTTTCATGACTTTCCTAAATTAAATAGTGACTTCTGAAAACACAGATAAATACCCCTTATAAATGGAGTATCAGAATATTTATCTACCTTTTCATTTCTTTGCATAGTAGAGCCTATAAAGGTGCAAAATCTTAGTACTATCAAGTCTCTACCAGAAGTTTTGAATCATCCTGTATCCATGAAGCTATATCTCAGGAAGTCTGCATGATAGTGTCACTGAAGAACCATCTCCTATAACATAGGAGATTAAATACTTCAGCTGGATGCAGCAAATTTCAAAACCTACACTAAATAGCACAATATTCAACTTAATTAATACATTTCCTTTTCCTTAGTGTAACAAATTGTGTCAGATAATGCATCTAGTTAGAAAATCTTGTTTGAACATGTCTGGTGAGCCATACCACTTGAGTTTTGAGTCATAGAATATTCTTTCTGGAAAAGAAAAAAATCAGGTCTTCTTTCGGTCTAAATACAAAATTAATGTTTTTAATCACACAAAATTACAGAATCATTGACTTCAATTATAGAACAACAAAACTTTCATTCCTGAGTATATTGAGATGCCTCTCTGATGCTTGCATTTTGGGGAAAATTAATTGTGTTAATTACAAAGTATGATTTTATGAAGCTAAAAAGTACCTATAAAGGATCTTAGCTTGCTTATAGGTTGCTGCTTTGCTATAATGAAAGAATTAACATCTCTCTTACATGAAAGTAATTTGGTAATTAAAAGAGAATAGATATGAATAGAATAGAAATAGAATAGAATAGAATACAAATGCCTTTTGTAGTTTACTTAAAAATGAAAGATAAAAAAAACTAGAGATTTTTCATGCTTTAGCAACTGGGTTGCTAAATTGCTATTTGGTGCAAAAATTGCTATTTGGATGATCTTCAACTCCTATATAGCTCTTCTGTCTAATATGACAAAATCCTTACAAATGTAGACTCTTAATAGTTTATATTTAATTGGCCACACCACAAATGAAAGAACAATTCTCAGCTGTTCAGCCTCTCACTTATGGGCAATTACACCAGAGGGAAGAGTATACAATATCATCAAATTAACATGTATCACTCACTTTCTTTTTAAGTAAGTATCCAAGTAAGTTGTGGGACATAGAAGTGAAGTGATCTCCGCTTAATATTAGAGCTTTTTGCACATGGATTAGTGGAGAAAGTTTCAAGGTCTGGACTCCATCACACATGTCAAATTTTTTAAAGCTTATTTGGAAACTTGAATAATGATGAATTTTTAATTAACCTGAAAAATTAGATATTTTTTTTTCTCTTGGATTCAAATGAACATGGATGTTCACATAATTTATTTTTTTCTTGTTGAAATTTGTTCAGCTACTTTTGTTTTAGTTTGTGTTGTGGTACAAAGGTAGTGACTGAAGACGTGCATTGTTTTTATTGTAATATGAAATACCAGAGGCGATGAAAAATAGGGGGAAGGTGTACTTTCCATAGTGTTAAGTTGAAAGGGTTGAGAGTAATTCTCTCCTGGTATTAATTTTATTTACTTATTTTTGCATCACACAGATTTGTTCCAAAATTGTATGACAAAGGTTTCCTTAAATTAAATATAAAAATAATTTTCCTGTATGGTCTTTATTTACCAGCATATTTATTCATACTGAATTTAATTTCATTAAGATATTCTTTACTTTAAAAAAAAAAAAAAAATTGTGTTGTAATCACACATTTTTTTAGATGTTTCAGATACCATGCCATAAGCTGTTTTCATTCTCACAGGATATTAAGTGAGTTTGAATTTGCTGCACTGGCATTAATTTTAGAAATGCTGGATACTTTTCAAGAGCATTGTTGAAGTTTTCTCATGATTTAAACAATAACCGTGAATGTGAAAAAGTAATTTTATGTTCCTCAAATTTCTCATATTGCTTGAATTTTCTCATATACATACATCCATGGGGAACATGTGTGTTTGCATGTATTCCTGTTGGTTTTGCTTTTAGATGTGCTAAGCAATTCGTCTATCTTGAAGAAAAAAAATAACACATGCTCTCCAACCCCAAACACATGCGTATGACACGCTTTTGAAACTGCTGCCTCTAAATTTACTGATTTACAGGTGTTTTACATTAGGGTATTTCAGGTAATACTAAATAAATTAAAAGTGGCTCGGCAAGCCTTGCGAAATAGCTTATCAGCACTAGCAATTTCTACTGTGTTACAGAGTAAATGAAAAAAACAGATGGCAAATATTTGTGGATTAAGATAATTCACAATATCTCAGGTGATGCACAGCATTTACTTCAAGTGTGTCTTTAACTGTTTTACACTATTGTACTCTTAATTTCTATCAGGCGCTATAGTCCATCCTAGTTGTTGCTTCTGTTCCTTGGCAGGCAGAACAGTTCCAGAATTATTGCTATAAAGTGCTCTGGCTTTTTAAATTTTTTTTCCCTCTTTTTTTTTTTCCCCTGTATTTAGAGAGATTTATTCAAGTACACAACTCTATTATTCTGGCTCTGACTTTCTGCAGTTGTTGTAAAAGGAATTATGTTTGACCTGAGAAATGTAGTAGAATGTAGTAGAAATTATTTTAACACTGTTTTTTTAAAATGGCATTAGCTAATGTGTTATGATTAATGCATATTCTTCTGAGACTGAAATGGGAGAGATTAGTAATGTCAGTTTGATCTGGAAACCATGTTTTCACTAATATTAAAGAAAAAGCCCCATAAAAACTGGCCTGTCAGAAAAGAAATCTTACATCTCAATTTTATATTCTGAATGCAGAATTCAATTTGTTGTCCATTACAGTCTCGGTCCTGTATGTTTTGTACTGTGAGCTCCTTTTACCTTTTTTTTTTTTCTGAAAATTAACTCATATGAATGACTTTTACAGCAGTATTGCTGTCTTAGTTCAGATGAAGGTGCTGACTATTCTACTGCATTGGCCTTAACTGTCAAATAACTTCTGGTGTCTGAATTTGGATGCACTGTCATGTTTACTACAGTCATACCTCTGAAATTCATTTTTATGTTAGATGCTTCTCTTCTTACAGTGTGATACTTGTCAGTCAATTTAATTGAAATGTCATGATGATATTTATTTGAAATACTCTGAACTTCCTGTGGTGGTTGGAAGTTCTTTTTACTTTGATTCCAATTAAAATCCTTAAATTACCACTGTACAAAACCTGCATGCTAATTAACCTTGTGAAACTGCATGCTAACTAATCTCATAAACAATATGTCTTTTGCAGAGGTAGTTCAGCTGAGTCTGCCCGAAGATCAACAGCTAAGTATCACTGCAGCAACAGTGGGACAAAGTGTTGTCTTAAGTTGTGCGATCCAAGGAATGCTGAGACCTCCCATCATCTGGAAGAGGAACAATGTTGTTCTGAATAGTTTGGATTTGGAAGATATCAATGTAAGTAACAGAGCTCTATTGAACAGTTTATTATCAAAACTTTTCATAAACAATAGAAAAGTGATGTGTAACAAACCCCATACTCCTGATGTTTCAAAGAAAAGAAATGGAAATTAAATGCCTGACAAACTCAGTCTGTTTTTATTTTGCTGTGTTTCACAGAAAACTTTTCACAGACCAATCATTTAAAAGAATAAATAGAGCAATTAAAACACACGAGGACAAAATTGCAGCCCAAAATACAGTCAACATTATACATTCAGGATTATAGTGTCTTCAAACTTCAAAAAAGAAAAAAAAAAAATCTATGAAATAAACATTTTAAGAAATGCATAGTGACTTAGTATGAACAGATCATAATAATAACTTCATCTTCTAATAACTCAGTAAAAAGGTATTTTCTCCAAAATAAGTATTTTACTACAAAATTGTAGTAAAATTTACTACAAAATTACAATTTACTACAAAATTGTAGTAAAATTGTTTGTTTTGCTCATTCTTCCAAATATTCATCAGTATATATGGTACTTCTCAAATAATCATCAGTGAATATCAGTATAACTTAGAATTCTTTTTTTAGGAAAGCAAATACTTGCCAGCTAACTTTGTTATGATGTCAAAATATGGAGCAAAGTAGAAAATGAGAAAAATAATTACATCTTCTGACAAAACTCTAAAAATAAGCTTTCAGCTGTGTTTTGTTTGCTTGTGGGTATGCTTAGTTTGCTTTGGCCATTTTATATTAGCAAAGTTATAAATGTGGACAAACCCTTACATGAGGAGTTGTGTTTTCTCTCTGACTCAAGTGAGTCCGAGATCACTAGAACTGTTAAGTGTGTGGAATATGGCCACAATCATATATCTGCCTTGTTTATTTTTACTTAATTTTTATTTCTTTTTCTTATGAATGCTTTCATTTCTAAGGTAGCAATTGTACTCACACATCACCTTTGTTCTGTGTTGTTTTCCATTTTTACATTAGTTCTATTTGTAAATTGAGCTTCCTCACCATGGTGCTTTGGAAAATAAGGGCCGTTTTCAAAGCTCATCTTGCTTGAATGGTAGCTTTAAGTCACTTGAGATGCTAAGGATGAAACCAAGATCCTCTGAAAAGTTCCAGTTAAATAATTGTTGCTTTTGTTACTTCGGTATTAATCATATGACTGACATTCAAAAGCGTCTTGCCCACATTCACAAACTCCTTTCTGTAATATTTGTTAGCTTTCTGTAAATATTCATGATGCTCATAAATAGTGATTTGGAGTTCTTACTAATCACTTCTAAGTATAATACACGACATGAGCTGTGTATAGAAATGGGAACATGCATCTGGACATGGAGAAATAAAAGGGAAATGATGAATGGAAATAATGAAGCTAACAGCTCAGTTTCAAACGGAAAGGTTCTGTTGACTGTATTTGCAGTCCTGAAAAGAACAAGTGTTTTCAAAGCCCGATACATATATTTTGTGTGTGAAAATGAATTTAAAAAAAAAAAAAAAGAGAGAGAAAAAAAACAACAGAGAAACTTCTTGTGCTGGGTGCAGGTGCCCAGGTGTTGGCAGCTGGGGCTGCAGGAGTAGCATCTGAGGGAAGAGGCCAGGGGCTGCCCTGTGCTGGACACAACCAGTTCCAGCCGGTTCCAACAGACCCACCACAGGGCACAGCTGAGCCTCTCAACCGTGCTTGTGTCACCTCTGGGGAAGCATTCATAAAAGGAGATAAAACGCCAGAGAGCAGAGCAGTGAACAAAAAGAGCAAGAAACAGTACGGGGAAGTCCAAGGATGGAGAAGAAGCTCCATGGTTGAGCAGATACCAACAGCAGCCTGGGAGGAAACCAGACTGGAGCAGGTTTACCCTGAAGCACTTCAGCCTATGGAGATCGCTGGCTGGAGCAGATGAAAAGGGTGAGGAAAAAGGAGATGCAAAGAGCAACTGGTGTGTACTGACTGTACCCCTCCGACCTTCTGCACCACTTGGATGGAGGGTAAAGGTGTTGGGAGTGAAGGAGTGAACTTGAACCTGGGAAGGGAGGGAGTAAAGTTGTTGTTTTAATAATATATGTCTTTTTGCTTACCACCACCCAAATTAGTAATTACTTGAGGTTTTTAATTGGCAATAAATTAAGCTACATTTCATAGAATCATAGAATAGTTTGCATTGGAAGGGACCTTTAAAAGTCATCTCGTCCAAGCCCCTGTAATCAGCAGGGACATCTTCAACTAGGTCAGGTTGCTTAGAGCCCCATCCAACCTGACCTTGAATGTTGCCAAGAATGGGACATTCACTGTACTACTACTACATTCAGAGACTACCACCTCTCTGGCCAGTGTTTCAACACCCTCATTGTGAAAAATTTCATCCTTCCTTCCTTCCTATCTAGTCTAAATCTACTCTCTTTTAGTTTAAAGCTGTTACTTCTTGTTCTGTCACAAGAGACCTTGCTAAAAAGTCTGTCCTCATCTTTCTTATAAGCCCCCTTTAAGTATTGGAAGGCTGCAATAATGTTTCCCTGGAGCCTTCGCTTCTCCAACCTATCCCCAACATCAACAGGCTGGGGGATGACGGGATTGAGAGCAGCCCTGCTGAGAAGGACTTGGGGGTACTGGTGGGTGAAAAGCTGAACATGAGCCAGCAATGTGCGCTCACAGCCCAGAAGGTCAACTGTATCCTGGGCTGCAGACAAAGTAGTATGGCCAGCAGGTTGAGGGAGGTGATTCTGCCTCTCTGCTCCGCTCTGGTGAGACCCCACCTGGAGTCCTGCGTCCAGCTCTGAAGCCTTCAGCACAGGAAAGACATGGACCTGTTGGAGCAGGTGCAGATGAGGGCCACAAAAACAATCAGATGGGTGGAACACGTCTCCAATGAAGAAAGGTTGAGAGAGTTGGGGTTGTTTAGCCTGGAGAAGCGAAGGCTCCAGGGAAACATTCTCTCCATAGGTGATATGCATCTAATATGTCTTTGTAGATGAACTAACAAAGGGTGAAAGAAAGAGTTAATGGAGTCTGGATTCAAAAAAAAAGAATGGGTATAAAGACATTGAGTTGGTCCCTAGAGTGTCTCTTCTTCAAAATTTATTTTACATGTTTTGCTGTTTGCACTGATTTGATTCCCCTATATTTATTTCTAGATCTTCCCCTGGGTTTATTTGTGTGTGTGTGTGTGTGTGTGTGTGTGTGTGTGTGTGTGTACCCCCCCCCCATATGTCTTTGATCATTCCATACCTTTCTGAACCTTGTTCATCATATATTCCCTGTTTGGTTCTTACAGTTTCACATTTGCTTAAAAGTTGTTATGTAGCCATAATTTAGTATGCATTCAGGCAATGTAATAAAAAAAACCTTGGAGAAAAGAAAAATAATTGGACAAAAAAGAGTTGTGTTTTATATTTCACTATGGAAAATGAATTTAGTACTTAAATAAATATTAACTTCAAAGGAACAAATGCAGAAGTAAACATAGTGGTCCTGTTTATGTCGCAATTTAACCACCAAAGAATGTATTGTATTTATGCAGGCAATTTTAAGCATTCAAAACCCCTAAGTCCTTGTATAATTTAAGATGTCCCCAGAGGCAACATATTCTAGGCTTTTCTATGCCTATATTATAAACTACAGTCATGTTTGCCTAACTCTGGGGATTATTAATTTACTCAGTTATACAGGAACCACATCCGTGCATCTCCAGACTAATAATGTTGTATAAATAGTAGTACACTTTCTGAAAAAAACATGACAAGCACTGACCTGGGAAGATAGATAATTTTTTTTTTCAGCAAAATGTGTCAGAGATCATCATAACTGTAAGTCAGCACATATATAGGAAACCAATCAGACTAAGCAGTAGTGACACTGTGATTTTGTAAATCATAGCCAGTGTTCATACTTAGAAATTAAGTTTTTACACTATGCAGTTCTCAATATGAGTTAAGCTATTTGCTTCAGGAAGGGACAAACTCAGAACAATATAATGCCCTAGTGTTTTACCAAATGGAAAAACGTAACAAGAAGAAGCAAAAGTGTATAAGTCTAAACTCAGATTGTGACTGTTGAATTTCTATTTTGTTGAAAAATAGTCTACTCTACCAAAATTATGCAGGATATATGTCTAAGGCTGTCAACTATGAAGTGGCTAAGAGCCAGTCTTAAATAATGAATATACTCTAAGACACTTTAGAGAAATATTAAGTAATACTGTTTGAATTTCAAAGGATGATAATGAAAATTGTGTTTAAGTAATGCATTTTAAAAAATTATATAATAACTTAGAGAATGCTATCAAGTATGTGGACAGATATTAATAATGTAATAATGTTACTGATAATATCCATTTGGTAATTTTAGAAGTCCATAGTACTCCTCAACTCTTCTTATGGTAGTTATGATTACTATTTGTGGAAGTAAAGCATTTTGCTACTGATCTTTCTCATATTAAAACTGAAGGGAGTCAGGGATAATCAACATCCATCTGAATGAAACCATGAAAAATTGTATGTCTCTGCAAATTTTACTTAGAATAATTATATTACAATCACCACGGTATTGATATCACAGGACATTTTGCTGATATTTTAGTACACATCTAGAACGTTTTGTTTTTTTTCCTGCTGTTATGCTGCATCTTAAATTTCTTATGTGTCTTTCCACTTACCTCATTGAATATGTTTTATTTAACCTATCATTCATTATAGAAAATCATTCTTACCTATGGAAAATTTAAAATAGCAAATTTTTTCCCAAATGAAATACTTATTACTTTTTTTTTAATGTTCGTTCATTCACTTTTTTAAACAGCTTTTATATCTCATTTTACTTTTTTTTTCTGACCTTTTCCTTCAGTTTTGCCTTCAGCTGCTTCCCTATACCTGTCAGCAATTGCACTTTTCTTACAAGATGTCTGCCCTTTGTTCTTACATTTATACAAGATCTACTTAAATGAATTGTCCACATGTAAAGTTTAACACCTGTTAACATACTTAAATTAGTAAGTTTTTAAAAAGAGAGTAGTTAAACTTCTACTTTTTGATAAAAGCTCATTATATCTTTCTTTAGGCTACCTCCATTGGAAACGTGTAATATTTCCATTTGGGGGGTTGTGAAGTTCTATACGGATTATCTTTCTCTCAAAAGTTATGAGTTTTTCGTCTTGTTAAAATTAATTTATGGATTACAACTTTCAATTTTTTGGTATCATTCAATAGTCTGCATTCTCTTATTGATATATTCTGCTTCCCATCCCTCTTCCCCCACTCCCCCCAACAAAAAATACAACCCTAAAACACTGTAATGGAGATGCCATTAAAAGAGAATGTCCTCTGGAAGAACATGCTTCCTTCCATTCTGGAGAGTTCTGTTCAGCAATTGACAGAAATGTTTTCAGATTGTCCAAAATGCTAAGCATATTTCCTAGAAAGGACTCCTGACATCTTCCCTCTTCCTTCCAACTTCTCATCCTCCCCCTCCCCCCCTTTTTTTTTCTTCTTAAGAAAGTTTTCAGGAGAAATTATTCCCTTGCACATTGCCTTCTCCCGTGGGATAGTATGGACCTACATACAAAATTCTCCTTATACAGGGTTAAATAGTTCTTAGTATGACACAGTTATGGCTTTAAGGCAATGATCATAAACATAAATGCCCTGTCTACCAAGAATTTTTTTTTTGTGGGTTTTTTTTATGGCAGAATCCCAGGTGAGCCAGAAACATCAGGGAAATATGCCTCAATCTTTTTTTCCGGTCCCCAAAGAGATCAACTCTTAATTTTTATTTTTTTGGGGGGAGAGATTTTTTTACCTTTATTAAGACATAAATTAGAGGACTTAAATTTAAAGAAAGTGATGATCAATAGGCAAAACAGAATAGAAATTAAGAATTCATATATAAACAGATTTCTTCTTTCTCCAGTATCCTAAAAAGGGAATGCCTGCTTCCAGAATTCTCTTCAGTCAACTCAGTGACTTTCTGAATTGCTGCAGCAAACTCTGCATGGTCTTGCTTCATTCCTCAGGAGGGTTTCATCCTCTCTGAAGCTTTGCCATTGTCCTTCTGATCTTACAGAGTCTTTCCTGTGACTGTCTCACCCCTCTGTGAGGGAAAGTGGAAGGGCCCTGTGATGTGAAGGGAACCCAGGAACCTCCTTCCCTTCAGACTTCATTTCAGAGATGATGCTCCTAACCTCTTCCTTTTCAGAAGACCATGACACAGTCCAGCAATGAACAAATCAAACCAGTCAGTCATAGTGCCATAGTAAAAAAGGTACCAACATTGTTCAGTAAAAAAACTGGTTCCCGACAAGATTATTTTTTAACTTTCCTTAGTAAATAATAGTTAAATTTAAATGCAGCAATTGCAGTGTCATATCTTCTATGTGGTCCAGCAGTATTTTGTGTGTGTTACAACTAGGATATATGAAGTTTACTTTAACAGGCTAGTTGCAAGTTTTCCTTGTATATTATGCTTATGACATCTCTTAAACCCATCTGTTACATCTCTCTCATACCTTTTCTATGGAATTTTTTAATGAGGTGGTTGAATTCAATTAACAGTGACTTGTGAGAGTCAGCACTTCTCTATCTTTCCCTGTATTGAATTGCCCTTTATCTGTTACATGGACTTTCTTTTAAATAGGATGTATTATTAATTTCTCTATTTAATGGGTCAAATACTAATTTTTTTCTCTATTCCATCTTAAAATGAAATTAGTTATTGTTAAATATGCCAATCAGTTTTATTAAATCTTTAATTTTTTCTTTTTCTTATAGATATGCCAAAAGTCTGTAGTCTTGAACACCAGTGCAATCATCTCATTCAGTTCTCTTTCATCCTTTCTTTTTCTCTACCCCTTTTTTGAATCTGATTTTGAGTCCTAATTAATGCTTTAGCAGTGTAATAAATCACACAAAAGGGGAACTTTGGATACATCGAAGACTCACAAGATTTGCCATGTTTTATTTGTTTTGAATATTGAAGCTATTGCAATATTTATTTTAGTAATGGCATGATGAATGTTACTTTAGACTTTACGTCATGTTTTCATGACACTAAAGATACTTTTAAACCGGGTACCAGTGTTGATCTGTAACCTTCTGGTTTAATGAAGTACAGTGAAAAAGATTGTGATGGGGTTTCATTCACAAGTATTGACTTCTGTTAAAATACTCTGGACATGCAAGTTCTATAACTCTAGCTTAATCAAAGTTATAATAGCACAGAACTTTATGACAGTGCTTACTATGAACATCTTTTTATGGTGGGGACTATTTTAACTTTGAGCCAGCTGATGATTCTTTCTTTATGAAGAACAATTAAGATCCCTGTGGGCTCCTCTCTCCTCTCTTCTCCTCCTCTCTTCTCCTCCTCTCTTCTCCTCCTCTCTTCTCCTCCTCTCTTCTCCTCCTCTCTTCTCCTCCTCTCTTCTCCTCCTCTCTTCTCCGCTCCTCTCTCCTCTCTTCTCCTCCTCTCTTCTCCTCCTCTCTTCTCCTCCTCTCTTCTCCTCCTCTCTTCTCATGCTAGATCAGTCTGCTTCATTTTATCTTCATTAGAAATTAAAGTATTGATTTCAGAGGTGAAGAGAACCATGTTCTGTGAATCATAATCTACTCTCATGATTTCAACAGTATAACTGAGATCATGATCTGGTCTTTTTCCTATCAGAAAGAGGGTGTGGCAAAGTAATTTCTTCTTGCAGAGCTGAGCCCCTTGGCTTGCATTACTCATATCTCTGCATTCTAGAGCTATTTGTGCTAATCATATCCAAAATAATGGAGTCTGTTAGTATTTTCCTGTTTGTTTTTCAGAAGTTAAAAATGAAAGGCCTTGTGACAGTACATCCATTCCCTCTTGCCCTGAAGGAATCCTTGAAACTAAGCCCAGGCAAGCCATGTTAAACTACCTGGAAGGCAGCACTATACATTTTTGGCATCTACAGACAGAAACTGTTAATAAAATAAAAGTGACATTGTGGATTTCTGAATTGATTGGTTCTTCCAAACTTCTTAATGCAGCACAATGAACAAACCTTTAGAAGAGTAGCTGAAATAATATTTCTGTATTCCTAGCTGTTTAAGAGGGTTTCTATGTGAGCTGAAATACACGAACACCAAAGATGTTCAAAACACTGTTATCCTTGTTCTCTATGGACCTATCTTCCTGTATGTTGTAGCTGATTCTGTCTAATTTCATTTGGGATTCCAGAATACATCAGTGACACTTTTTTAGAAATACAGAAATTTCTAGAAATAGTGGAAAGCTATTTCATCTGTTGTGTTATAAGCTGACTTCAGAATTTTTGTAAGCGTCTTTTTTCACTGTCATAGCATCTTTCTCCCCCAACCCTTTCTTTTCAGTTCAAATTCAGTTTTCTCTGTTCTAGTCTATATATGTATATATATAGATGCAAGTCATGTCTGCACTCTGTATTGCTGATACTAGCAAATGCGGTTTGTGCTATTCATTTCTGATCAGTGCATGAAAAATTGCCTTTTGATATTTATGTACAGTTATAGACTTACTTTTCCTGTTTTTTTTCTGCAGTATACATTCCCTCAGCTGAGTGAAAACCAGCATCATTTCTGATTGTTTTTATTACTAGTAACATATTTATTTTTCCAATTTGTCCAGGTCATTTTGCAGTACTTTTGCTATCCTACTACACTTAATGCTTTCCGCAACTTTGATAAGAATTGTGTGAAAGAGTTTTATAGGATGTAAAAAGAATACTAAGCTTTCCTGTTATTATTTTAGAAAAGAAGTCTCAAAAGAACAACATAGACTAGGCTACAACTAGCAGAAAAGGTCAGTCCTCCTTAAAAGCATGAGAAAGATGCTTTGTTAATAATGGCTTCCTGTGGTTTACATCCCTGACTTTCAAATAGTTGGTATAGTACATTAAATAGGAGGGCCACATCACCAGTAACAAAAGTGGTTTGATATACAGGAGTCTGTTTCACTGGACAGATAGCCAAAATTGCTTAAACACCAAAAATATAAACCCTTTCTGCCCCTCCCTTTCAAGCATCCCAAGAGGGAGTATTAGTATAGGTAGGATGTAATTATCTTTTGGGAATTTGACTCAACTGGAATTTGTAATATTAAAGAAAATAATAATGATTTTTAAAAAATCCTCCAGAAGTGTACCAATGTATTGATTCAGTACTGACTCACAAAGAAAATTGCCACCGAACTGTAAAATCACCAGTAGCAAGACTACTTGCAGAAGTGACATGAAACAAATTATTTATCCAGATCAAGTCTGTTTATCTGTGAGTTCTGACAGGATTACAACAGAAGATGCTATGTCTGCCACGCTTTTCAAATTATGACATTTAAGGTTTCTTTGAATCAAACTGCTTATTGATCTATCTACCCATACTGCCAGTACCATACATCCATTCATATCTAAATTTTATTGATGATCTACTTCAGTACAGACCAATTTCTCTTTCATCCCCCAAAGTTCTATGCCATATGTAAACGTTATCACCTTCCTGTGTATTCTTCCTTTCCTTGTCAGTTCTATACTGTTTTTTATATAACCATTTTGATAATCCAGAGCTGCTCTTTGAAGAATGAAAAGCATTCAGAAATTTTTCTGTTTGGATATAAGGTAACCTTTGTCTCCATTGCTAAAGTGCTTTCATTATTCTGTTAAGAGAGGAGATAAAATAAACTAAAAGTTTCCCTAAATTGAGTATTAATTATGGCAATGCCTTTATCTGTCAGCACTTTTAATAGTTTCTGTAGTTTTTCTTGTTTTTCGTGTAGGTTTCTATTTCTAGTTCACATCTACACAGTTAAAACACTGCATTTTAACTATAGTATATTTTACAGGGTTTTAATAATTTTTCTTTGTTTACATTCACGATGATTAATACTGTTGACAAATTTACATGTCATGATCATGAAAACCTTGGAATGTTGGAAGCATTGGGAACAATTGCTCAATAAAGTAATGGTGCTCTTTCTCCATCCATCATCTGGTCATGCTGTGACTCTGAGCTGAAGGAAAACCTCTTGAGGATGGTCATCTCTACAGTCTCCTTCTGGCTATTCTCAGCTGGGCTTCTTTTGCCTTTTGTTATGTTTGCTATCTTCTCCTGACTCTCATTTTGGCAATGCTTTACAGGTAATAAGACTGGGACAACCAGACATTTATACACAGTCTTTGGAACATCTGTACAGTAATGACATATTTTGATCATTACTTGCCTGAGTTGGACTTGTTATATCTGGAGGTGAAAGCTTCCACTTTCTGTTTTCTACATTCCAAAACATTCTGCCAGGCCTTGATGGAGAACCAACTTTTCAGTCTTTCTTGCTCTTCACAAGATTACTTTTTTCTTTGAAGCTTGCTCTGGGCTTCATCTAGTCTGATAAAGAATGTAGGAGATATATTCTTCAAAGTGGGTGGGAATTACAAAAAGGAAGATGCTTCAGTGACGTCCATTAATTCTCCTTTAAAATATCTGTGGTTACTGTAGTGCTTAAAACTCCAACTGGAAGTAGGGAAGTTGAAACAGTGTTCCAAAATAATAGGTAGTTTGGTTTGGTATAAAAATTTATCTTACCTTAGAGTAAGGAAAATTCAGGTGAATTTACAGAGGATCACTGAATCTGCATTCTTTATACTCTTGCAGGTAAGATGAGACAGAAGTGACTGGGTTTTTGACAGTTACCCAAAAATACTTACCAAATATGTTTTTGTTTTGCTGATGATTAACATTGTTCTTTTAGAAGGTTCTAAGGAAAAGATCTTAATGTTTTCCAATGTTAAGTCTTTTCATAGAGATATTTAATTGAACACTTGAAGGAACAAAAAAAAAAGAAAAAAATTTTAACCTAAAATAAAATTCAGAGTATCTTAGTAAAAGAAAACACTATTGTTCACTCTCATCTAAAGTAGGTTACCTTGTCTGGTTTAAAATCAGGCTTGGGTGTCCATTTATCCTTAAGAATTTTGATAACAGCAATAGATATACATTTCATTTCAAATTGTCCTGTTACTTAACTGGGATGAAGTTCTTTTTTAGAGTATGTGCTCCTTCCAGGCAAAAGTCTGTCTGCAGAGTTGTTTATGTTAATGAGAGGTAAAATGGAATTGCCATAGTCTGGCACAGTAAATTATCAATGCTATACCACTTTTGTCTATGAGGTGTTTTAAATTTTGAGCAGCATTTTGGCAAATGTCAGGAATTCTGTGAAGTTCCTGCTATTGTCACTTACAACTAATGAAAGATGACTGAAATTCTGTTTGCCTTCATGTTTTTGATGTGATATACATTAGTTTTAACATCAGAGAAGAAATTATTTCATGGAAAAGGCTTTGAAGTTTAAGTTGTGAGTGTGAAGAAATTAACGTTTTAAATTAAAGTAAAAGGAAGACAGGGAAAAAAAGCCGCCTTTTCTCCCACCCTTCTGTATTAAGGATCTTATTTCTGACATGTATTCTATGATCAGTTAGCAACTGTTGATGGTAAGGTTATAATTAGAGTAAAATATAATTGAAACCAAGGGTTAGCTAGATGAATCAGCAATAGAAAAAGAACTTCTGTGCATTTCAGTCTTCCAAAATAAGACTGTACCGTAGACAAGAAAAAATTGTATTATGGTATTTCATTAATATGGTTACATATGCTGACAGTAGCATAGAAGCTTTCCAATGAATAGTGCTTTCCCATTTTTTAATATGAAAGCATAGAACAAATCTGAAAAAAGAAGGTATAGCATATATAGCTTCGTGATTCATAAAAGACTTGTACTTCTAATGGATTTTTAGGTCCATTACAGAAAGCAATAGTTAAAAAAGCAAAAATTAAATACCAGAGGTAAATATAAACAATAATGGCATGCTGAGAAGTAAAAGTATTTTGGTAGATCTCATAAAATCTTGAAGTCCGTTAACAAAGAGATAGCTATTGTTGCAACAAAAGAGGATTACTTATTACAATTGGCACAGCAGTAGTAAAACTGAAGCAGCTGATGTCTCACAGAAGAGAGAACCTGTAAGTCTCAATTCAAAGAAAGCAAAAGAATATGGTCATGACTCAGTCTTATACTCTGATTTGCATATAAATCTTTTATATAAGTGTTTTGTTTAACTGGAGTTTATTGTCCTATTTTCAACTGTGCAATTGAATGTATATATACCAGAAAGAAGCAGCGCAAATATCTTACTGGTCATAATGTGTAGAAAAGGTGAGATTTTGTTAGTTCAGCATTATGCTATTGTATTTGTGTATGAAAAACTATCAAAATGTATGATACCTGTAGGCTTATTAACTTTATTCATAACCTCTTGGCTTCATATTAGTAGAAGAACAGAAGTCATACTTGGTACAGCTCTAGAAAATATGTTTGTCAGTGCCACTACATGCTGAAACTTTTTTTTTCCCCCCAGAAAAATTTCTGAACTCTGTAATTTGTCTTTTTTTGTAGCAGGATCTTCTTGCAATAGCTTGCAGTTTACCTGATCAGAAACCATGACCAGTGGATACAAAGAATATCACTAAAAAGTATCAATACGATTCATTTACAGAGAGGAGGGAAAAGAAAAAAATGAAAGAATTTTTACTGCATAACTAGTTTTGGTTGTTACAGTGAAAGTCTTGAGGTAGCTGCCAATGACACTGAAGTGACTTTTCTTTCATTGACATCAAGCAGTTGATCTTGCCTAGTAAAGCTTTCTTGTGATAAAAGATTAGACTGATGAACATGTGATGTTGTATTAATGGTTTGAACAAAGGCAATGTGTGTGTGATGCTTGCAGATAAGTAAGATTGGTGTTAAACGTAAGTTGTCTTTCTAAGCATGTATGTGCCTGTTTCTTACATAACATACTTGGTAACAAACTGACACAAAAGATACTGTATTAATAATCCAAGGCCCCATTTTCTCTCTATTATTGTCTGGAGATCATACATTAATGTTGTATTTTTAAGATGAGAGATCATCCTAAAGAAAACTATTCAAGTTACAATATGCGCTTTTTTTTTATCCTTTGCACGTGAAGAATAACCTAAATGAATCATTCTGACTTTCAAAATCAGGTTTGAAGGTACTAAGTTTATTTTTTTCTTTTGTTCCCCATACCTGCTCTTCAGCTACCACATAGTAGGAGATTCCCTACCAATCTCTATCTTTTTTGTTTTAGGTAGTTTTGTCTGCAAGATGTTTGAAAGCTGTAAGTGTTTGACAAGGTATTTTATTGCCCATTGGTTAGTTTATCACATGTACACAGAGCACAAAACACACAGTAAACAAAATTTATCCCACAGAGCTTTTGCAGACTGCATAAAGCTTTAAGACACTCTATCTGCCTGAATACCTTACTCCTGGATAGCTCAGGAATACATGGGATGGACTGAATGAAAATTGGCTGAAAATTTTAGTAATGTGAAAGTTTAAAGCATTTCTTTTTGTTTGTAGATTTTTTTTTAGTTTGTAAAGAAATATCCTGAGAAATTTGCTTCTGTGAAATAAAATAAGTGAGTTCTATTACTTTAAGATAAGCACAGTTCAGGAATCAAAGATATGAATTATGGTCAACATGAGAAAAGGGGTTTGCACTCATGAAAATAAAACAGAAACCCAGTATTTTATGTAATAAGAAGATCAAAACCTCCAATAAACTTACAAGCTAAGTGACTGAAAATAAATTCAGTCTTATCCCAGTGTGATTATGAAAAGTTGATGTTTCTAAAATTAGGAAAATTTAGGAAATATTCAATTATTTATTTACACTCTTCCTACAAATAAAATGTGCTGAAGAAAGAAAGTAGAAATAGGGATGCTCTTGCCAAGCTCATTCCACAAATCTGACCCTAAATTGAGTCACCATGAAGTGTAAACTGTGTCAGTACTTCTGCTTCTTTGGGGCCATCTAGCACTTAGATATAACTTCGGAATGTGATCTGTTACAAGTTAACTATCTTTGCACTGTATAGTTCCTTTTGCAGATCTAGCTTGGAGTGTAAAAATAAATACATCTACAATTAAAGCCAATTAAAAAAAAAGGAACAATTTGGGGGAATTGTAATAAAGTATGCTAATTGGATAATTATTACAAATTCATGTCACTGGTTATGATGTTAAATTGAAAAATATATGAGAAACAAATGTCAAATAGCTTTATCCGATTAAATCTGATTATATAATAATTTGTTTTGTTTAAAAAAGAGAAGTTAAATGGCATATGAGTCATCCTGAAGATCTCTGTGTGTAACATGAATCAATAAAAAAGACAGCTGTATCAGAGCATGCTGAAATTTCCTTTTAAATAAGCTGTATCTATTGGAGATTTTGAATGCCTAAATATTAGCAGTCATTATTGCAGATTCATAACAAGATAGCATAAAGATACAGAGTTTTTTGGGAAGTAAAAGATTAGTGATGTTTTATGGCTAGCCTCAAGAGCTCTGGCACTTTGACAAAGCTGTCACTTATGTCTAGTTCATATCTCCCATATGCAAGATCCAAATTTTCTTTACACGACTACATATAAAATGAAGTTGTTATTCTCACTGGTGTTCTAGGAGTGATGGGCTTCATGGCACGTTTCTATGTGGTCCCTCTGCAGGTTCTTAGGAAAATTATAACATTATTAGGTTTCAAAATAACAAACCCAATTTTTAATCCACGGACATAGTTTGAAAAGCACAAAGCTGCTGAATATTTTCCATAGAGTAATGGATGTTCCCATTTATTAGATGTTACTATACCCTCAGGAAGTGAAACTGCAGTCCTTACTCTATCCAAGAGAATAAAGGAAAAATAATACATCTCTATTTTTTTAAGTAGGTACAGTGTTATTCCATTCATTTACAGTCAGAGAAATTTTTTTCAGATTTGCTAAATACAGACAAATCCTGTTCAATTCAATTAGTGGTCAGGGCTTATGCATTTCGAAGTCTTATTTTAGGAAGAGATAATAAAGGGTGATCTCTGCATTGACCATTTCTAAGATTGGTCTTAGGAAGATATGCATAAAGACTTCCTCAAAAATCTGAGATTTACTTAGGTATTCTGAGTTACTCATTGGATGATGACACTCTTCCCCACTGGCAGTAGAGTAATGCTAGTGCGGTGTCCTGGTTTCAGCTGGGATAGAGTTAATTTTCTTCACAGAAACTCGTATGAGGCTATGTTTTGAATTTGTGATTAAAATAATGTTGATAACATGCTGATGTTTTCAGTTGTTGCTAAGCAGTCGGGGACTGTCCAGTTTTTCATGTTGGCCTGCCAGCAAGAAGGCTGGGGATGTAGAAGAAGTTGGAAGGGGATGCAGCCAGGACAGCTGAGCCAGGCTGGCCAAAGGGATATTCCATACCATATGACATCATGCTCAGTATATAAAGCTGGGCCGAAGAAGAAGGAAGGGGCGGGGGGGGAACACATTCAAAGCGATGGCATTTTTCTTCCCAAGAAACCACTGCGTGTGATGCAGCCCTGCTTCCCTGGAGGTGGCTGAACCCCTGCCTGCCCGTGGGGAGTGGTGAATGAATTCCTTGTTTTGCCCTGCTTGTGTGCGTGGCTTTTGCTTTCCCTATTAAACTGTCTTTATCTCAAACCATGAGTTTTCTTACTTTTACCCTTCAGATGCTCTCCCCATCCCACCGTGGAGGAGTGACAGAGCAGTTGCATGGTGCTTAGTTGCCATCTGAGGCTAAATCACAACACGAGGCTACCTTGCTCTGCTGAAAAATACCCTTTAAAAATTACTCCTTTCCTGCCCCACCCCCAGTCTCCCCAGTCTCAAGAAACAGAAGGACCAATGAAATCAATTGTCTATTTGTAGCTAGGAAGTTTGTTTCCATGGTCAGCAGAGAGAGGTAGACGGTAACTCAAAACAATGAGTCAAGAGAGATCCACTGAACTGTCCCATGAAAGGATTTTGCTACCTTTAGCTTTCTCAACTGACTGTAAAAGGAGCTTAAGAAGATTAATTTCCCTTGTCTAAAGTTAGCCTGCATTAATATCTACAGACCGCTGTCTGGTGTTACACTCTTCAGATAGAAGTTTTTTTTAAGATCCTGTTACTTTCTACTGTATATACTATTCTGCTACTTACTATATTACACTGCGTTCTTTCTTTCTTTAAGCTTTGACTTGATTTACAATTTTCTGTCAGGCTGGTTCTTCAACCAGTGGATTTACACTAGATTCACAATTTGTTCTTACTGGAGCTGTAAAATATGAGATTGAGAGAAGGTATGCAAAATTTGTGCTTAGGAAATTTAGGGGTTTTTTCCCCTCTTGAGCTAGAAGAAAAACCTAGAAAATCTTGGATTTGTGCCAAATGCAATTATTCTCAGATTTCTTTATAGAATTTAATTTCTTCTTGACATGCAATAGCAAATCTGAGAGTTGCATTCCTCTGCCAACATGAAAAGAGAAACTGATTACTTGGAAAGTAGGAGTTGTAAAATTGACATTAGCATGAAATGTTTGGTTTAACTGGCAGACCAAGCATACATCAATAATTATATTTAAAAATGTTTCCTGTTAACTCTTAAAACATTACTTACTCTCTGTGTCCTTGTAATAAAGTTACAGATACTATAAAATAAATATGTAAAATATGAACAAAATGTGACATTAGTAACTGATACTTCCATAAATTGACTGAAATCAAATGTAGAAAGTGTGGAGAGATGTACAGGATAAGAAAGGGATTATGTATATTGGCTGTGTTTGACAAGCAAAAAACTGTTGTTTTGGAAATATCTAGATGGTTGCAATTATTGATGCAACTTTTCCATAGCAGACCAATGTAAAATGTTAATTCTTAGATGCAAATTATTTTCCTGATCTGTTCAGAGACAGATGATTGCTGTTTTTCCTTTTCCCGTAAGAAAATAAAGATTTCTCTTTAAAAAAAGAGGGGAAAATGCCCTTTCAAATTGTGTCGTTGTTATCACTGAGCTAGTATAATCATGTTACAGTGCTTACATTATTAATTGTCAGTAAAGAAGATACAAACCAGTATAATTTTCTTCTTTATTTTAGGCTTGTCAAAGACTGCAAATAGAAATACAGTTTTCATGTGTAATCAAAAAGCTATTAATTAAAAATATTTGGTGTTTGCTTATTCCATTTATTAAAGACCTAGTAAGCAATTTTTTCCTGTCTGAGGATAACATGACTAAGAATTCACATCTCCAGTTTTCATGTCCTCAGTCCTGTAGCCTTTTTTTATTGTCCTTGTTATCTTCTCTTTTTTCTTCTTTTTTCTTTCTCCTTTTTTCCTTCTACATTTTTTCATTTTGGAGGGGAAGGTTGTGATCTTTAGATGAGAGAATACTCAAGATTTGGAGTACATAAGGTTTTTATAAAAAGAAAAAAAAAGTTATTTCTTAAATATATTGACAATAAATTAACTGTGGTTTAAAAAAACCCCACAAACCAGAAGAAAAAAATCCTAGTCTTTATGATGATGAACAAATTCAAGCAGTCTTTCATTATACATTCTCCTGTGGGGAGACCTGGAAACAGTATTTCTAGAGCTGTTAATGAAGTGCAGGCAAATGATCATATACTCTTATATGCAAAGCATTAGCATATGAAAGCAAGTTATAAAACCGAAGGAAATAATTATTGATTTGTAAACAAAACTCACCTTTAGGTTTCTGTTGTATTAACACCAAGACAAGTAAGCAAAGATTCATTGTCAAATAAATGTTTTCTTTCCATATTCCTTTACTCGTTATTCATGACACGTATCATGATTCTTAAATATCAAGTCCTTCAACAGAATACAGTTGCTATGGAATCATTGTTAAAATAATTGTTCAACTCTATCTTTCTTATGCATGACAAAAATAATTAGAGTTTCTCAATTTAATTGTAGACGTACCATGCCATTTCTATTTGAACAGTAGTCTAACAAGAATTGAGCTTGTAACAATGTTTTTAGGGTCATTATTTTTTCAAAAGATAAAAAAACCTTTTTCTATATGTATTGTTGTTGATTTTTGAAGGCTCTGGTTCAATGATGCTTGTGTGTGTCTGTATGGATGCAGGTTTTTTTCAGTGACTTAGCTTGATAGCTATTCTATAAAACACTAAATATATGTCAACATTCAGTGTCAAAGAACTCTGTCTATACTTCACCATCCCTTTCCAAATGCTGCTTATAAGATTCAGTTCTCTCTGTATTGAATTGTTTGCTTTCATTAACAAAACAAACATTGAACTCAGTATAACAGCAAGCTAGTGCCATTTGTTTTGTAGCTGGAAAAATAAAACAAACCAAAGAAAAGACCAAAACAAACAAACAAAAATCCTTAAAACCCAGACTCTGAGTGATGAAATGACAATGTCATGTGGGAATCCTATTGAAATACTGATGTATCTGAGTAAAATAGCCACAGGGATTTTTCTATCCATGGTTTCTGTGAAAAAGAAGGGAGAAGCCATAACACAGACATCCGTTTACTTAGAAAATAGCTAAAATACCTGAAGATATCATCATGCTACAGTGAATCAGCCAAAGGCTTGGAACAGGTAAGTGTGCTTCAAAGCAGTATCTAACAATTTAGCATAAGGAATGTTAAATTAAACTTGTCTTCAGACTGCATTGTAACAGCTAAATGTTAATACACTTCTTCCTATGTCTTATACTGTTCACAATTACCTTTGGCAGAGATTAGGTAAAAAATTTTAGACAGCAATAATATTAGCTATTTGGTAGATAAAATGAAAGTACCTCTAGTGTGGCTTTTTTTGAATCAGTTTTGGGTTGGAAGGGCCCTTTAAAGGTCATCTAGTCCAACCCCCCCTGCAAGGAGCAGGGACATCTTCAATGAGGTCAGGTTGCTCAGAGCCCTGTCCAACCTGACCTGAAATGTTTCCAGGGATGGGGCGTCTACCACCTCTCTGGGCAACAGGTGCCAGTGTTTCACCACCCTCACTGTGAAAAACATCTTCCTTGGATCTAGTCTAAATCTACCCTCTTTTAGTTTAAAGCCATTACCCCTTGTCCTGTCACTATAGGACCTGCTAAAAAGTCTGTCCCCATCTTTCCTATAGGCCCCCTTTAAGTACTGAAAGGCTGCAGAGCCATTCTTCATTCTTCCACTAATAACATGAAAATCAACACTTTGAAAACATGTGTTTAACTAGTAAAGGGAAAAATGTTAATTGAACTTACTCTTCAAGTACTTTAGAAAGAGGCAAAGATAAAAAATATCCAACTAGAAAGATTGCTGGAGTTTTTAATGTGGCTTTTTTAGAAAGAAAATTCAGTTGTATTGGTTCACATAATCAAAGTTAAAAAGTAAGAATTAGAGGGGTCTCTTTAATTTTTGTAGTGGTAACATGTAATGGCATATTGAAGGCTTGGTAGAAATATTGTCTGTGTAATTGAAGTGCTAATACAGAAAGCTATAGTTATTTTAAGAAAGACAAGTTATTGACAGTCTTACCCAAGTGGGTTAATTTTTGAGTGGGTTATTTTCTTCTCTTAATGAGCAACTAGCAGAATGATCTGAAGCACAGAGTTGTACCATGTGAAAGAAATACAGTGAGATATATGTTTTTAGAAGAAATATTTTGAGTATATTTAGGG
>NW_010516746.1:76552-88838 GCF_000687285.1 Phaethon lepturus
AAACTGAAAGATTAAAGGAAATTTCATCTAGATTTTGATTTTTGTAGTTAAATTTCTGTTTACAAGAAGACTGAAGATATCATAATGAAAGGTAGCTTGAGCGAAATATGAGCAGAAAATCACTGAGTTTATGTTCTCCAGAAAAGAAGAAGAAATGGAAAGTAATGCAGTGGGGACTGAAAAAAAATCCCATTAAACTGAGAAAATAGTAGGTAAAATCATTGAAGAATGTAAGAATAGTCATAATGGACCAGAGGTTTATCTAGCCCAGTATTTTGTCATGGATAATATTCAAAGGATTGAATGTAAGAATAACACAGCACATAGTGATATTTTTGACCAAAGTTCTTTTGGTGTATGGCTTACAGACTCCCTGAGTAAGATATTATAGCTGTGCTTTCTGTTTTAAATAGCTTTTGATAGATTGTTCTGTGAAGGTTACAAAGAAATTAAGATTAAATTGATTTTAATAAGATGCATGTAAGAATTCTATTAATATAAAGGCACAAAAGAACCAAACTGTTTTCTGCTCAGATATTGCCTTTTAGGACCAAACTGACAGCACGGGGGTTAAATGGGCTTGGATACCAAAGTACTTTAATCACAGATACATGTGGTTTCCTGAATTATGCAACTTCCCTGTTCCATGGGAGAAACAGTGCAGTCCAGGACAGAAGCTGCAGTGGGGTGGGTGAGTGTGGCAGCTCATTATGTGACCTCCTCATCCTACAGCATGGGAGGTGGCTCAGTCCAGAAGTTGGGTAGGTCAGCATAACAAGTCCATCTGGGTGATGTGCCATCCTGACGCTGGGATGTAGGATCCCTCAGATGTCTCTTTGGTTCACTTTTCTTTGAGTGTCTTCGTTTCTTGTTGGAGCTGTTCCCTCTGTGCTCACCGAGTCTCTCGCACGTCCCTGTAGTCTCTCCCTTGAGAGGCCTGGTCTCTCCCCTGACGCAATCAGTTACAGGATTGGGTAGAGAATATTCAAGTCTTGATTGATGTGTTCAAATTGTCTTAATACTAACAACTACCTGTTGTTGTCACTGGTGCTCATAGCCTGCACCTCTCAAAAATTCTCATTCTCTTTTCAGTGGTGTTTTCACACTGATTAACAGGTGGTTTGTGCTAAGTTAACCTCTATTTTTATAACCAAATTCCATGTAGGCACAGCCTATGCCAACTACCACACTGGGCCAAAACAGGATAACCTTTGGTCACAAGCAGGTAATTTTGTCACTGTGATCATGCAGCATGTTTGCTCTATTTAGAAATTTTACTACAGCTGACCTTGCTATTTTTCTATATTGATTTTTTTGTGTGTCAGTCTAAGTCAAATTTCCTTCTATAGTATAGTCACTGGCCTTCTGGATAGAGGAAATAGCACAGATATCCTAGTTCTTGATTTTAGTACAGATTTTTACACCTTTGTAAGCTCGGGAAACACTATTTAGATGCCACCAATTTATGAAAGGCTGCAACTGTGCTTGAAAATAGCAGTAATTTAGACTAATAAAATCAAATTAAAGAAGTAGTTGGAAAAGTATAGGAAGTCATCCAGCAAGGAAAAGAGCAATGTTTTGCATTTAGGAAAATCAATTTAAAATCATTCCTTGTATCATCATAAAATCGAAAACAATTGGTTACATTAAACATCTGGAAGTTATAGTGGATAACAGGCTAAATGTGAGTTTCATTGTACCAAAAAAAAGAAAAAACTACTAGAAGTTTTTTTCTCCAATTGCTTTGTAGGTAGGGCAATACATAATGGAATTAAAGTACAGCAACATAAATTTAGATTTCATAATAGGGTGGCTAAGTAAGTACAAAGTATAGAACCTCTTCCTTAGAGTTTTTTTTTGAGAGAACAGATTTGATAAACATGAGCTATCTCATAAGTAAATCTCCTTTTAGATTTCCTCTCAAGATTTTTAAAAATTTATTTCTTCAGCGGTAACTTTCTATGGAGCAATGGTAAATGGTTTTGCAGACTGATTCACATATTCAGGCAACAATCTCATGTGTATAGCTAAAACCATGATCAGTATTGCAAGCATTCATCATTATATGTTACCTGAATGCTTGGGGATGTTTGTGGTACTTTTTCCTTATCAACTGCTATTCAATGTGAAATTGAATATACACAAGTAAAACATGAAGAAATGCTCTACTGGACCTCATTAATTTTCACAGAACAATGGAGGAAAGCAAAGATCTGCTGCTTATCACTGGTGTGATACCAAGGACCTCAACATTGCCTTAGTTTTTAAATAAACTGGAGGCCAAGTTTAACTGAAGAGCATAAGAGAAACAACATCTCTGGGTCAATCTAGAATTTTTCCTCCCCTTGATACAGGGAGACAATCCTTTTGAGCTCCACAGACATTACAGTAGTTCTGGGACATTTACAGAACGTATATATAAAGGCTTAACGTCATTTCAGCCAAATAATTTTTTAAAGTACATGTTCTTACTTAAACTCAAGATGATGTAATACTTGATGTATTACAGATGTACCCATCTGTAATACGTCATAGAACTGCAGCTTCTGTCTCTTTGCTGCAAGGATTCTGCTCCAGTGATCTCTGTCTATTATCCACATTTAAATCGGTTCAAATGGGCTATGGAATGCATCCTAGACTGGTAGGATGGCACTAGTAAGGATATTTAATGATATAAGGAAAGAGGTGCTTCTAAAAATATTTTGGTTCAATGGTATGATGCATATTTAAACACCTTTTCAAATGCTGTTTTTTCCTTTTTCTTTGATAACAAAGAAAGCATACATTAGGCAAAAAGGATAAGCTGAACTCAGGGAAAACTCTGCTAAATTTGAGGGGACTGTTTTTTCTTCTTTCACTATTGAGCAGCCTCCTTCATTGAACTATGTCTCTTTTTTCTTTTTTTTTTTTCCCCTTGTCAAAATCAGTTACAGACAGGTTTGATCACAAAGGTGAACAAAGGAGAAAGTTTCAGAGATGACCAGAGCTCATATCCGAGTCTATCATTGAGATATAGAATAGAAGAATTTACTTTCAGATCTTTATACTGTTGTTTGCAGATATAACATCAGTAATCCAGATGTTTCCTCCTATCCAGCTCCTGTAACATTCTGAGCTTAAAGGTGGAAAAGGAGAAAAGAAAGATGCCTGAGTCTGAACTATGAAAAGAGAAAGTACAGCGATGTGGCTGTATCACAGGAGATTTCACTACTCTGACCGCATGTGTTTATAAAAGTTCTTATGTCACTTGTATAGATACTCTTGTTTTTTTCTTAAGCAGTACATTTGGTCAGACTCTAAAGTATGATTAACTTGAAGAGGTCTGAAAATTGACAATTCAGACATGATTTAGCCAATACTACTGTGTTCTCTGTTACAGGGTTCAACATTAACATGTCTTTTATCATGTAATCATGTAAGTAGTTGACTATGATTCTATGATTAAAATGTAAGCAATGCAGTGGCTGTTCACCTTGAACAGTAGTAGTTCCTTATGCTCTAACATCAGCAGATTTTGATTACTCTCTAGAGGTGTATACAATGTAGTTGGATTGGAAGAACATTTTTATAATGCCTTAATGTTTACCTCTAGTTTGTGTGTGTTATCTTAGACAGTCATGATGTTAATACACATGGTAGAGGAGCCAGCAAAAGGAAATGGACCTCATACTTACAGATAAGGAAGAACTACTTAGGGTTATAAAGGTCAGGGCAACCTTGGCTGAGTGACCATGAGATGGTAGAGGCAAGGAGCCTATGAGGAGACAGCAAGGCAAAAAGCAGGAGCACAACCCTGGACGTCAGGAGAGCAGACATCAGCCTGTTCAGGGATGTGCTTGGAGGAATCCCATAGGGGAGACCACGCTGGAAAGAAAAGGGATCTAAGAGAGCTGGTTAATTTTCAAGGATCACCTCCTTTATGCTCAAGAATGGTCCATCACAATGAATAGGAAATCACAGGCAGCCAGAGACCTGTATTAATGAACAAGTTGCTCCTGACAGAACTCAAATAAAAAGGAAAAAAGGTGGAAGCAAGGTGGCAGGTGACCCAGAAAGAACAGAGTGACACCATTTGAATCTGCAGGATTAGGAAAGCCAAAGCCCACCTGGAATTGAATCTCGTGAAGGACATGAAAGGACAGCAAGCAGGGCTTCTACAGGGCTTCAGGGCTATATCAGAAGCAGAAGGAAAAGTAGGGAAAATATGGGCCTTCTGCTGAGTGGGCACGGGACCTGGTGAAAACAGAAATGGAAGAGGTGGATATACTGAATGTCTCCTTTGCTACTGTCTTTGCCAGTACTACTTCCCTTCAGGAATCCCAGATCCCTGAAATCAGTTTACAAAACTAGTACTTCAGTAATGAATCACTGAATCTATGAGACACGTAGATGTTGTAGCTTGACCATTATCCCTATTCTAATGAATTGGACACCTGTTGGAAACTTTGGTCTCTATGTGTGATCCTGTGCATGTATGAATATTTGTGTTGCATATAATTATAATGCATGTGTGTATATTTTATAGTACCATGTCCTGTGGTTAATCACAAGGAGAGGATATTTTAAGTTACTTAAAGATTTTAAAGGCCGTTTTAGAGGCTGTTTATGTTAAGGAGTATAAAATACTCAGCTATAAGCTGACTATGAATAAATTTAGGATAAAAATAAAAAGAAAGCTGTATTATATACAGAAGAATACCGAGGAGCTTTGAAAAAGCTTTTTAATACACAAGAAAGGTAGCTGAGTTTATGATAGACTATATTAACATTAGGCATATGATTATAGAGCATGGGTTCCCTTCGGGAACAGGGGCTGACCTATATACTATAGGAGATCCAGCATACTTTTTCCTAGTATGAAACAGTGACTGTGTGTTGCATGTTTTTCATCATAGTTTATACACTTTAATTTCTGAATTAAGTATTTCACAGCAGGAATTATCTACTAAACTGAAAGCCATTTTTCATAGTTTTACATTTCTATTTTATATTCTTTGCTTAAGGATTTTAATCACTGTTTTATGTAAGTATAGTGCATATATAACAATAAAAAGATTGCTAGGTGAGACTGAAAAACTGTCAAGAAGTAAGTAGTAGAATATAATGTAGAAAAAACAACTAGCAGGATTTGTACAAGCACTTTAGAATCTATGAGACATAAACTGGATGAAGTCCAGGTTGGACTAGGACTGTTATTTTAGGGAGGTACTTGCAGACATGAAAAATGTCTGGAGAAATAAAAAAAATATTATTAATTGTTCCATACATTTTTACAACTTGTTGTAAATTTTAAATGATATTGTAATTAATTGAAATTGAACTGAGAATTGAAATAAGTGTCAAATTTTGCACTTTAATCCAGTGGAACCTATATGCCAGTTAAAGATATATAAAAGGATGAAGTTGAAAATAGTGACTTAAACTTAAGAAAAATTATGATTTTTGTTTTCTGTGTATCTGCTCATTCCAAAGGATGACCACACTTCCATGAGATATCATTTACCTTGTTAAACTGTGCAGAGATTTAGTTTTCCTGTCTGACTAAATCCAATCCTAAATAGCTTTTATTCTGTAAATAACTATCATAGCTAAATAAACAAACATATTATTTCTGCAAAGTTTAACTAATTGTTAAAACAAAAGTTGTATTTTCTTTTACAGACACAAAATATGTGGCAAGATCAAACACCACTGCCATTCCCAAACATCATACTTGGGTTTCAGATTACTGTCAGCTATTCTGGTTTCATATTTGTGATATTTGATATTTGCATCATAGCTTTTTTTCCAAGATAACGAGCATAATTACTGTAGAGATGCAGGCATAATTATGATAACCTTGGTTTTAATTTTTCTTGGTAGGATTTTGGAGATGATGGGTCCTTGTACATTACTAAGGTTACCACAACTCATATGGGAAATTACACCTGCTATGCTGATGGCTACGATAAGCTCTATCAAACTCATATTCTCCAAGTGAATGGTAAGGAAAAATGTTCTAACTACCAAGTCAATGACTTGCATTTGGATTTTGTTCAGCAGATCAGTTGTTGCTGTTTTATTTTTTTGATATTGTTACAGCTTAATAGAAAAAGAGATACAGGTATTTTTCCATATTGTTCTCCTAGAAATAATCTTGCAAAAAATAAAATATAGTAATTGTCATTTATTACTTCCATATGAATAATAATTATTAAAAGGAGTAAAGATAATACAGAGGACTTGCTTTGCACTGTGAACTGTTCACCTGTGTGCACGTTTAGCATGTTATCTGCACAATAATAAGTGTTTTTAATATATACATATATATAGATAGATAAAGTAGTTTTTAGTATTAATTTAGTAATTGTGGAGAGCACACTAGGAAAAGTAAGTGCATAGGTCTGTTGTGTTAAGAAAGTTGCATTCAATACAAGATTAAAAAAATGCAATACCCTAAAAGTTTTAGGCTTCTAAATTCACATTTATTATTTTGAAATCTAACCATGTTTTTAGTAGATTAACTCTAGGCATCTGGATTTGAAATCTTGATCTTTACATTTTCCTACATCTGTTCAAGTTCTAAGGATCACTTTCCTGAACTCTGTACTTGGGCAAAATTTAGCTGCAATTGTTATTGGTGCCCTGAAGACATGTCTTTCCCTCCTCTTGAACCACAGTACCCTCTCCTAGCAATTTTTCCTATATGAATTTTTTTTTATTATTATTTTAAGCAATTCTTCTCCTCCACTGACAAAGGGTCCAAGGGTCTCACTGTACGTTATCCCCAGTGAGGCTTAATAATTTTTTTTTTTTAAGTGACCTTGTGCTTTCCTGTTATTTCAGTGCTCATAATTGATCTTTGACTCTTAAGTCTGCCTTTCCGCATTGAACTGCCAGTATTTGTGATTCCACATTGATACAGAATCCTAAACCAGAATCATGTTTGAACTCAGTTTTCTGCAAATTTACTTTGCATTAACAGGCTCTAACTTTCTCCTGCAGTATATTCTAGACATAGCTTCTAGGCCACTGCTGTTGCCATCATTCTTTGTTTTGTCAATTGTCAGTTGCATAAACTGTTATTATACTGGATTTTTCTTGACATCTCTTATCCAAAAATGCTGAAATATTTTCTGATATTCATATCTTTCATTAATATTCACCCCAAATGCAACTTCCAAGATTATTCGACATGTGTTTTAATATGATTCATTGTTCTTTTAATAGCCTTTTTTTCCCACTTTCTATTGTTAATATCCTTCACAATTTAAATGACATTGATGTTTGGTGCTTGTTTGCAGTTTTCTTAACATGTTTTCTCTGCCATTACGTTCCTCCAGGAAACTGGCTTAGAATATTTATTTATCCGTCCCTCTTAATTTTATTTTTTTTCTAATTTCTTCCCCCACTTCCCCAACACTTTGTAAATGGAGTGTCTTCCCTGAGCTAATACATGGCATCACCACCTTTTCCTCCTTCAAATTTTTCTTCAAGAATTCTTTTCTGTCATTTAAAAAGTCAGGCAGCAAATACTGGATAAACTAGTGAGAAGACTGAAGTGCAGTTTGCTTGTGTTTTTATTCCTGGAGACAGAGTAGAATTATTGGTGAGTTGGGCACATTAGAAGGTCCTTGACCAACTTTCTCCTCCTGTTTCATGTGTTCTGGTTTACCCTAATTTATTAACAAAATTATATTTTTGTCAACGCATTCCCTACTTATTCAAATGTGTTAATAATCCTGAAGAGGTACATTGCAACAGTTAAAATACTAGGATTCTTCGTGTTTGGCTCAGTTCAGCACACAATGAGGCAAAAATCCACTTCAGTTGAAGAAGGTTTTCTGCAAGACTAGAAAATCAAGAAATACAGCTTGGGGTAGTAGGTGAAGGAGGACAACTGTAGATTTTTCTGGTGACGCAGTGTCTGTCAGGAAGTTGTATATTTCACCTGGAAACCACTGTAAACCTTCATGGTGCCAAAGGCAATCACTGCTGTTGCTGCTCTGTATCATTCATATAAATTTAAAGTTGTCCAAACAAATTGATCAGTCCATGTTTGCTCTACTCACATAGCTACTGTTCCACAAGCTGGCACTGGAGTGGTACCGTCCAACACCATTTTGGATGTAATTTTTTGGGGAAGTGAGGGAAAGGAAAAAGGAGTCCCTTTGAGCAATAAGTCATTTGCTGTGCATATTGTTGATAAATGGAGTTAAAACCATTGAGATTAAAGGTCAAATGAAGAGCTCTTCCACAGTTTAGATCTGTACTTCTAAGCAGCAATCTTCCTAAGCACAGGCATGATGGTCAGTTCTCGTAGCTGTGATAATGACTAATTAATATAATGATACTTGTATTAAACAGGAGAGTCAGACAAAAGGTTAAAGAGATAATGAGGCTCTGTTGATCACAAAGATCTAATGAGAATTTTCAATGAAAACAATGTAATTAGATTTTTAAATTCTTTCTTGATTTCCATTTGTGCAAATCTATACATTTTTAGAAAAAAACTATATATTTTACGTTGACTAGTTTGCAAATATATATATATAAAATTTTGGTTTCTTTTTCTTTTAGATGAAAATCTTTAGGAAATTTTTAAATTTTGAATTGCAAGGTACAGTACGAAAGAATAATGAGCTTCCTTTGGTGTCTTAACAATACAGATAATCAGCACTGTAAAAGACATGTTTTATAGTGAGAAAATTCAGTCCAATCTTACACAAATAATATCGTAAAGTAAATATTTTAAGCAATATTATAACAAGTTGGTATTTAACCCTTTTTCATATAAACTAAAAAAACAAACCCAAAATACAACTTTGTAATGGTGTGGGAGTAACCATTTTATTAAATAATGCTAATTATTAGCATTTACATAATACTTAAAACTTTCAGAAGCATATAATTTTGTGACTGTTTGATTCTGAGACTATATGTGTCTGAGTCTGTCAGTTTGATTTTTATTTTTTTTCTTCATATATCTGTGATATTGAAATTCATTCCATTAGGTATTTTTCCTTTACTGTTGTTGACATCACATGTCACAAACCCCATGAATTAGAAAGTCTGTTCTCAGATAATGATAGGTATATGTGATGGTCTTAGCTATGTAATTCAGTCTCCCATAAAATATTTATAATATCAACTCAATATTTTGTTCATTAAAATCTGTCCTGAAGTAATTTGTATTTCAGAAGGATTTGTGTCATTTCCCTTATGCTTGTTTATTAACCTCTGCTTTTTTTCCACAGCAGCCATTCAAAACTTTATAGGGGAATATTGGTAGAGTTTTTTCAAAGTAGTAAATTTGTAAGAAACTCAGATATTCTTGTAATATGGGTTGTTGTATTTGATAGGGGGCCACCTGTCTCTAAAATGCCCTTTGATAGTATTAATATATTCAGTTAGCCACTTCATACGTTAATATTCAGCTATTTAAGACAACAAAGGTGTATACATCAGTTAAGTGAAAAAACAAAATTTGAATAATAAACCAAGAATTTTTCTTTATGTTTATGTTGTTGCTTATGTTCATTGAAGTGTTAAAAGAGTGTTATTAAAAATGATTACTCTTTCTTGTTATTACTGTTCTTAGGATTACATGAATGTGCTATCTACATCTGACACAAAAAAAAGTCTTGAAAAATGTTATTTAAAAAGCTGAAATATTTAGAAAGTTTGCATTTTACTCATTAGCTCAATATTTATCAAGTTACAGATCTGTGCTGTGCATAACCAGAGGTGTTGATATTCTTGATCACGATGGCAGTTATAAATATGATACCTAGATGAGTTTAAATATTATTTTCTTGTAACTCAGTTTATCTTTTTTACAAGCATATACATGTAATAGCCTAGATTTTTCAAATCTAAACTTGAGGAATTTAACTTTTGGAAAGGTGTTTCTAGACAATAAACAAAATGTTTTTAGCTGTATTATAAACAAAAAGACTACCTTCAAGTCCAAACCTCTCTAAAAACTTTATGAATTTATGGTGTATGTCACAAATCAACTTGATTTTTATTAATGCATTTACTCACTAACACAATGTTTATCAAGTTATGATAAACCAGAGGTGTTGATATTCTTGTATATGTTATATGAAATATATGTTGCATATACGATATATATGTAACACCAATGTGACATTTTTCTTTCTGTTTATGTATTAACATTGTTATCCTACTTCCTGAATTTCACATTGATTTACAAGGCAAGTTTTTTGCAGAGAGGTGACAAGAATTATCCCTATCTTAGTTCCAAGACAAAAAGCCTATTAAAAAAACTGAAAAGTTTTGGTACTGTAAGATAAAGAAAAGAGAGTCCAGACCCTCTGCCAGATATAAATCGGTGATTTATACCATCTGAAGAATTGTTTACCAAAAAGGAGCGTTATCATACAGAGCAATGTAAGAACCTAGTTCACTATGTATATTACATACTTCCTTCTTAAACACTTATATTATCCCTGGATTCCAGATAGCTTGAACAGATTGTTTTCTCTCTCCCCCTTCCCCCCCCCCACATTAGACATGACTGAAGTAATCTTCAGGGGTTTTTACAGTAATCATAAAGTATATTGAATAGTTACATATTCATCATCTTTGGAACCTACAGTCCCACATGGGTTTTTGAACTGAATGATTTCAGTTTTAATATTTTCTAAAACTTTTCTAAGGAAAAAGTTTCCCAAAAAATATCATCTGCTTTTTGCCCAAGCTAGGTTAATACATTCCTTTTTGTATTCAATGAAAATTGTCCAAAATCGGTCTGTTAGAAAATTTCTTTTCATATGCATGCAGTAGAAAGTTTGTCAAGGTGTGGTAGTTAAATTCCCATAAGTTTTTTTTATGCAATGATTGTACTTCACTGGCACAAAACAGGAAAGAAATATCCTGTCACAGGTAGTCAGAACACAACTGAGTTACAACGCTTTGCTATTGGTCCTAAAAGTTGTTTGCGTTGCTGAGATGCTTGAGAGTGTTCAGTGATGGCAGTCCTGTCTCTAAGGAGATGGAACTTCTTGCTCTTCTTGAGGCAAGGTGGAGAAATAAACTATTTGGCTTTGATGCAGTCGGAAATGTGCAGCATGGGGTAGGCCACTAAAGGACCTTCTGTCAAGAAACGCTGAACAAGGCAGACATGAAAATTGGACCCTAGGACGTGAGGCAGAGTAAGGCTGGGAGCGGAGGTGCTGAAGGAGGCTCAGGCCATCTGAGCACAAAATCTAGTGGGCTCAATATGAGTGGGGAAGGCAAGGTCTCAGTCTGGAACACACAGATCATATGGGGGAGGAGACAGAACTGGAAGGAAGTGGAGGGGGAACAGGAATGGCAATGTCAGGCTTGAGATGAAAAGTAGAGATCTGCATCCATAAAAGCAAAGCCCCTTCCAGAAACTCAATAGAAATCTTAAATCTTTGATTTTTATATGCTTTTTCTCTTAGCTGGTAGCTTAAGCAACTAGCAGCCATAATTTTCATGTTTTTAATCTTCTTCCATGTTCTTTTATTACATTTTTGCAGTTTGCATATTGGGGTTATGTATAATTTTACATGTATATTATTTGAAAAGATCCTCATCTCTAACTGGGTTTAAAATATCCCCGAAACCTATTGACTTTTGCATCCTTAGAGACATTACATTTGTATATTTCTTGCAAAGTAAAAATCTAAGGCATTTCTATGCTCTAATAGAACAGCATGCTGAGACATTTCTTGTAAACAGTTGGATAGCATTTGGGAATATTTAATCTCTTGCCAAAATAGACACAGTTAATTTTGATCTTGTTATCTCCTTTCATTATCAGCTGATACTTCATCCTCTACCCAGCTGTGTTTTCTGACACCAGCTAAGTATTCCACATTTTTAAAGCTGCATTAAACAAAACTTTGGGGAATAGGAAATATGCTTCTTTAACCTTCCCTACAGTTAATTTTTTTATTGTTAGAAACAACCTCAAGCAAATTCTTTCTATATATAATTAAAGGTAAGATCAATAATCATTCATCAAAAAAAATCCACACAGCAAGATTTTTTCATCCTGCTTAGTCATTGATTACCAATAAGAATATGTCCACTGTGACATCATATGCCCTCTCTCTGTCAATACTGATGTGTGGTATGTAGCAGATTTTTAGCTGGTAAGCATACACTGCAGCAAGTTTCCAAACCTTGGAAAACTGATATCAACAATTCTTGTACTTTCCTAATAATGAAACTCAGAAGACATCTTATAAATGTCTTGTTTAACATCTTAATTAATGATCTGGATGACGGGGCAGAGTTGTACGTTCCGCAG